>NW_027661942.1:47500-235966 GCF_963422515.1 Blennius ocellaris | reverse complement strand
GCGCTTTTTTGTGTCTACTTTGATGTCGGACCACTTTTTTTTCACGTCAGCCACACTCCGACCTTCTGAGGCCACAGCATTGACACCATCCGCATCATGCTGCCACTCTAGAGCCTTTTTGGCATTGGTGACCCCAACACTGACCCTAACCCTAACCCAACACTGACCCTGACCCTAACCCAACACTGACCCTAACCCTAACCCAACACTGTGTCCACCAAATAATACCGCCTTCCTCTTCTCCACCTCCCCGACCAGAACTTCCACCTCACACTGGGTCAAATTGTGTTTCTTGGCTTTTCTTTCTGCTTTCGGCATGCTGTCAGTCGTGAATCAATATTCATGAGAGGCGTTCCTCTGAATATTTATAGGCAAATATGGGCGTGGTATGACCCGCACACAGGTGCGCCACATTTAGAGTGGATTGTGATTTATAAAGGGAAATCGGCGTAGGACGTGCGTGCGCACTGTTTTATAAATCAGGATATTTTTGTCCACTATGTCCTGAGAGTGGACCAGCTGCTTTAAGACTGGACTGTCCTCCAGACGTCCACTATGTCCTGAGAGTGGACCAGCTGCTTTAAGGCTGGACCGTCCTCCAGACGTCCAATATGTCCTGAGAGTGGACCAGCTGCTTTAAGGCTAGACTGTCCTTCTCCAGAAGTCCACTATGTCCTAAGAGTGGACCAGGTGCTTTAAGACTGGACTGTCCTCCAGACGTCCACTATGTCCTGAGAGTGGACCAGCTGCTTTAAGGCTGGACTGTCCTCCAGACGTCCACTATGTCCTGAGAGTGGACAAGCTGCTTTAAGGCTGGACTGTCCTCCAGACCTCCAATATGTCCTGAGAGTGGACCAGCTGCTTTAAGGCTAGACTGTCCTTCTCCAGACGTCCACTATGTCCTGAGAGTGGACCAGGTGCTTTAAGACTGGACTGTCCTCCCGACGTCCACTATGTCCTGAGAGTGGACCAGCTGCTTTAAGACTGGACTGTCCTCCACACGTCCACTATGTCCTGAGAGTGGACCAGCTGCTTTAAGACTGGACTGTCCTCCAGACGTCCACTATGTCCTGAGAGTGGACCAGCTGCTTTAAGACTGGACTGTCCTCCAGACGTCCACTATGTCCAGAGAGTGGACTAGCTGTTGAGAGGCTGGACTGTCCTCCAGACATCCACTATGTCCTGAGAGTGGACCAGCTGCTTTAAGACTGGACTGTCCTCCAGACGTCCACCATGTCCTGAGAGTGGACCAGCTGCTTTAAGACTGGACTGTCCTCCAGACGTCCACTATGTCCTGAGAGTGGACCAGCTGCTTTAAGACTGGACCGTCCTCCAGACGTCCACTATGTCCTGAGAGTGGACCAGCTGCTTTAAGGCTGGACTGTCCTTCTCCAGACGTCCACCATGTCCAGAGAGTGGACTAGCTGCTGAGAGGCTGGACTGTCCTCCAGTCGTCCACTCTGTCCTGAGAGTGGACCAGCTGCTTTAAGGCTGGACTGTCCTTCTCCAGACGTCCACCATGTCCAGAGAGTGGACTAGCTGCTGAGAGGCTGGACTGTCCTCCAGTCGTCCACTATGTCCTGAGAGTGGACCAGCTGCTTTAAGGCTGGACCGTCCTCCAGACGTCCACTCTGTCCTGAGAGTGGACCAGCTGCTTAACGCTGGACTGTCCTCCAGACGTCCACTCTGTCCTGAGAGTGGACCAGCTGCTTAACGCTGGATTGTCCTCCAGACGTCCACTATGTCCAGAGAGTGGACCAGCTGCTTTAAGACTGGACTGTCCTCCAGACGTCCACTATGTCCTGAGAGTGGACCGGCTGCTTTAAAGCTTGACTGTCCTTCTCCAGACGTCCACTATGTCCTTAGAGTGGATCAGCTGCTTTAAAGCTGGACTGTCCTCCAGACGTCCACTATGTCCTGAGAGTGGACCAGCTGCTTTAAGGCTGGACTGTCCTCCAGACGTCCACTATGTCCTGAGAGTGGACAAGCTGCTTTAAGACTGGACTGTCCTCCCGACGTCCACTATGTCCTGAGAGTGGACCAGCTGCTTAAAGACTGGACTGTCCTCCACACGTCCACTATGTCCTGAGAGTGGACCAGCTGCTTTAAGACTGGACTGTCCTCCAGATGTCCACTATGTCCTGAGAGTGGACCAGCTGCTTTAAGACTGGACTGTCCTCCAGACGTCCACTATGTCCAGAGAGTGGACCAGCTGCTTTAAGGCTGGACTGTCCTTCTCCAGACGTCCACTATGTCCTGAGAGTGGACCAACTGCTTTAAGACTGGACTGTCCTCCAGACGTCCACTATGTCCAGAGAGTGGACCAGCTGCTTTAAGGCTGGACTGTCCTCCCGACGTCCACTATGCCCAGAGAGTGGACCAGCTGCTTTAAGACTGGACCGTCCTCCAGACGTCCACTATGTCCTGAGAGTGGACCAGCTGCTTTAAGACTGGACTGTCCTCCAGACGTCCACTATGTCCTGAGAGTGGACCAGCTGCTTTAAGACTGGACTGTCCTCCCGACGTCCACTATGTCCTGAGAGTGGACCAGCTGCTTTAAGACTGGACTGTCCTCCAGACGTCCACTATGTCCTGAGAGTGGACCAGCTGCTTTAAGACTGGACTGTCCTCCAGACGTCCACTATGTCCAGAGAGTGGACTAGCTGTTGAGAGGCTGGACTGTCCTCCAGACATCCACTATGTCCTGAGAGTGGACCAGCTGCTTTAAGGTTGGACTGTCCTCCAGACCTCCAATATGTCCTGAGAGTGGACCAGCTGCTTTAAGGCTAGACTGTCCTTCTCCAGACGTCCACTATGTCCTGAGAGTGGACCAGGTGCTTTAAGACTGGACTGTCCTCCCGACGTCCACTATGTCCTGAGAGTGGACCAGCTGCTTTAAGACTGGACTGTCCTCCACACGTCCACTATGTCCTGAGAGTGGACCAGCTGCTTTAAGACTGGACTGTCCTCCAGACGTCCACTATGTCCTGAGAGTGGACCAGCTGCTTTAAGACTGGACTGTCCTCCAGACGTCCACTATGTCCAGAGAGTGGACTAGCTGTTGAGAGGCTGGACTGTCCTCCAGACATCCACTATGTCCTGAGAGTGGACCAGCTGCTTTAAGACTGGACTGTCCTCCAGACGTCCACTATGTCCAGAGAGTGGACCAGCTGCTTTAAGGCTGGACTGTCCTTCTCCAGACGTCCACCATGTCCAGAGAGTGGACTAGCTGCTGAGAGGCTGGACTGTCCTCCAGTCGTCCACTCTGTCCTGAGAGTGGACCAGCTGCTTTAAGGCTGGACTGTCCTTCTCCAGACGTCCACCATGTCCAGAGAGTGGACTAGCTGCTGAGAGGCTGGACTGTCCTCCAGTCGTCCACTATGTCCTGAGAGTGGACCAGCTGCTTTAAGGCTGGACCGTCCTCCAGACGTCCACTCTGTCCTGAGAGTGGACCAGCTGCTTAACGCTGGACTGTCCTCCAGACGTCCACTCTGTCCTGAGAGTGGACCAGCTGCTTAACGCTGGACTGTCCTCCAGACGTCCACTATGTCCAGAGAGTGGACCAGCTGCTTTAAGACTGGACTGTCCTCCAGACGTCCACTATGTCCTGAGAGTGGACCGGCTGCTTTAAAGCTGGACTGTCCTTCTCCAGACGTCCACTATGTCCTTAGAGTGGATCAGCTGCTTTAAAGCTGGACTGTCCTCCAGACGTCCACTATGTCCTGAGAGAGGACCAGCTGCTTTAAGGCTGGACTGTCCTCCAGACGTCCACTATGTCCTGAGAGTGGACAAGCTGCTTTAAGACTGGACTGTCCTCCCGACGTCCACTATGTCCTGAGAGTGGACCAGCTGCTTAAAGACTGGACTGTCCTCCACACGTTCACTATGTCCTGAGAGTGGACCAGCTGCTTTAAGACTGGACTGTCCTCCAGATGTCCACTATGTCCTGAGAGTGGACCAGCTGCTTTAAGACTGGACTGTCCTCCAGACGTCCACTATGTCCAGAGAGTGGACCAGCTGCTTTAAGGCTGGACTGTCCTTCTCCAGACGTCCACTATGTCCTGAGAGTGGACCAAATGCTTTAAGACTGGACTGTCCTCCAGACGTCCACTATGTCCAGAGAGTGGACCAGCTGCTTTAAGGCTGGACTGTCCTCCCGACGTCCACTATGCCCAGAGAGTGGGCCAGCTGCTTTAAGGCTGGACTGTCCTCCCGACGTCCACTATGACCAGAGAGTGGACCAGCTGCTTTAAGGCTGGACTGTCCTCCCGACGTCCACTATGTCCTGAGAGTGGACCAGCTGCTTTAAGGCTGGACCGTCCTCCAGACGTCCACTATGTCCTGAGAGTGGACCAGCTGCTTTAAGACTGGACTGTCCTCCAGACGTCCACTATGTCCTGAGAGTGGACCAGCTGCTTTAAGACTGGACTGTCCTCCCGACGTCCACTATGTCCTGAGAGTGGACCAGCTGCTTTAAGACTGGACTGTCCTCCAGACGTCCACTATGTCCTGAGAGTGGACCAGCTGCTTTAAGACTGGACTGTCCTCCAGACGTCCACTATGTCCAGAGAGTGGACTAGCTGTTGAGAGGCTGGACTGTCCTCCAGACATCCACTATGTCCTGAGAGTGGACCAGCTGCTTTAAGGTTGGACTGTCCTCCAGACGTCCACTATGTCCTGAGAGTGGACCAGCTGCTTTAAGGCTGGACTGTCCTTCTCCAGACGTCCACCATGTCCAGAGAGTGGACTAGCTGCTGAGAGGCTGGACTGTCCTCCAGTCGTCCACTCTGTCCTGAGAGTGGACCAGCTGCTTAACGCTGGACTGTCCTCCAGACGTCCACTCTGTCCTGAGAGTGGACCAGCTGCTTAACGCTGGACTGTCCTCCAGACGTCCACTATGTCCAGAGAGTGGACCAGCTGCTTTAAGGCTGGACTGTCCTCCAGACGTCCACTATGTCCTGAGAGTGGACCAGCTGCTTTAAGACTGGACTGTCCTTTTCCAGACGTCCACTATGTCCTGAGAGTGGACCAACTGCTTTAAGACTGGACTGTCCTCCAGACGTCCACTATGTCCAGAGAGTGGACTAGCTGCTGAGCGGCTGGACTGTCCTCCAGACGTCCACTATGTCCTGAGAGTGGACCAGCTGATTTTAGGCTGGACTGTCCTTCTCCAGACGTCCACTATGTCCTAAGAGTGGACCAGCTGCTTTAAGACTGGACTATCCTCCAGACGTCCACTATGTCCTGAGAGAGGACCAGCTGTTTTAATGTTGGACTGTCCTCCAGACGTCCAATCTGTCCTGAGAGTGGACCAACTGCTTAAGGCTGGACCGTCCTTCTCCAGATGTCCACTATGTCCTGAGAGTGGACCAGGTGCTTTAAGGCTGGACTATCCTCCAGACGTCCACTATGTCCTGAGAGTGGACCAGCTGCTTTAAGGCTGGACCGTCCTCCAGACGTCCACTCTGTCCTGAGAGTGGACCAGCTGCTTAACGCTGGACTGTCCTCCAGACGTCCACTCTGTCCTGAGAGTGGACCAGCTGCTTAACGCTGGACTGTCCTCCAGACGTCCACTATGTCCAGAGAGTGGACCAGCTGCTTTAAGACTGGACTGTCCTCCAGACGTCCACTATGTCCTGAGAGTGGACCGGCTGCTTTAAAGCTGGACTGTCCTTCTCCAGACGTCCACTATGTCCTTAGAGTGGATCAGCTGCTTTAAAGCTGGACTGTCCTCCAGACGTCCACTATGTCCTGAGAGAGGACCAGCTGCTTTAAGGCTGGACTGTCCTCCAGACGTCCACTATGTCCTGAGAGTGGACAAGCTGCTTTAAGACTGGACTGTCCTCCCGACGTCCACTATGTCCTGAGAGTGGACCAGCTGCTTAAAGACTGGACTGTCCTCCACACGTTCACTATGTCCTGAGAGTGGACCAGCTGCTTTAAGACTGGACTGTCCTCCAGATGTCCACTATGTCCTGAGAGTGGACCAGCTGCTTTAAGACTGGACTGTCCTCCAGACGTCCACTATGTCCAGAGAGTGGACCAGCTGCTTTAAGGCTGGACTGTCCTTCTCCAGACGTCCACTATGTCCTGAGAGTGGACCAAATGCTTTAAGACTGGACTGTCCTCCAGACGTCCACTATGTCCAGAGAGTGGACCAGCTGCTTTAAGGCTGGACTGTCCTCCCGACGTCCACTATGCCCAGAGAGTGGGCCAGCTGCTTTAAGGCTGGACTGTCCTCCCGACGTCCACTATGACCAGAGAGTGGACCAGCTGCTTTAAGGCTGGACTGTCCTCCCGACGTCCACTATGTCCTGAGAGTGGACCAGCTGCTTTAAGGCTGGACCGTCCTCCAGACGTCCACTATGTCCTGAGAGTGGACCAGCTGCTTTAAGACTGGACTGTCCTCCAGACGTCCACTATGTCCTGAGAGTGGACCAGCTGCTTTAAGACTGGACTGTCCTCCCGACGTCCACTATGTCCTGAGAGTGGACCAGCTGCTTTAAGACTGGACTGTCCTCCAGACGTCCACTATGTCCTGAGAGTGGACCAGCTGCTTTAAGACTGGACTGTCCTCCAGACGTCCACTATGTCCAGAGAGTGGACTAGCTGTTGAGAGGCTGGACTGTCCTCCAGACATCCACTATGTCCTGAGAGTGGACCAGCTGCTTTAAGGTTGGACTGTCCTCCAGACGTCCACTATGTCCTGAGAGTGGACCAGCTGCTTTAAGGCTGGACTGTCCTTCTCCAGACGTCCACCATGTCCAGAGAGTGGACTAGCTGCTGAGAGGCTGGACTGTCCTCCAGTCGTCCACTCTGTCCTGAGAGTGGACCAGCTGCTTAACGCTGGACTGTCCTCCAGACGTCCACTCTGTCCTGAGAGTGGACCAGCTGCTTAACGCTGGACTGTCCTCCAGACGTCCACTATGTCCAGAGAGTGGACCAGCTGCTTTAAGGCTGGACTGTCCTCCAGACGTCCACTATGTCCTGAGAGTGGACCAGCTGCTTTAAGACTGGACTGTCCTTTTCCAGACGTCCACTATGTCCTGAGAGTGGACCAACTGCTTTAAGACTGGACTGTCCTCCAGACGTCCACTATGTCCAGAGAGTGGACTAGCTGCTGAGAGGCTGGACTGTCCTCCAGACGTCCACTATGTCCTGAGAGTGGACCAGCTGATTTTAGGCTGGACTGTCCTTCTCCAGACGTCCACTATGTCCTAAGAGTGGACCAGCTGCTTTAAGACTGGACTATCCTCCAGACGTCCACTATGTCCTGAGAGAGGACCAGCTGTTTTAATGTTGGACTGTCCTCCAGACGTCCAATCTGTCCTGAGAGTGGACCAACTGCTTAAGGCTGGACCGTCCTTCTCCAGATGTCCACTATGTCCTGAGAGTGGACCAGGTGCTTTAAGGCTGGACTATCCTCCAGACGTCCACTATGTCCTGAGAGTCGACCAGCTGCTTTAAGTCTAGACTGTCCTTCTCAAGACGTCCACTATGTCCAGAGAGTGGACCAGCTGCTTTAAGGCTGGACTGTCCTCCAGACGTCCACTATGTCCTGAGAGTGGACCAGCTGCTTTAAGGCTGGACTGTCCTTCTCCAGACGTCCACCATGTCCAGAGAGTGGACTAGCTGCTGAGAGGCTGGACTGTCCTCCAGTCGTCCACTATGTCCTGAGAGTGGACCAGCTGCTTTAAGGCTGGACCGTCCTCCAGACGTCCACTCTGTCCTGAGAGTGGACCAGCTGCTTAACGCTGGACTGTCCTCCAGACGTCCACTCTGTCCTGAGAGTGGACCAGCTGCTTAACGCTGGACTGTCCTCCAGACGTCCACTATGTCCAGAGAGTGGACGAGCTGCTTTAAGACTGGACTGTCCTCCAGACGTCCACTATGTCCTGAGAGTGGACCAGCTGCTTTAAAGCTGGACTGTCCTTCTCCAGACGTCCACTATGTCCTCAGAGTGGATCAGCTGCTTTAAAGCTGGACTGTCCTCCAGACGTCCACTATGTCCTGAGAGAGGACCAGCTGCTTTAAGGCTGGACTGTCCTCCAGACGTCCACTATGTCCTGAGAGTGGACAAGCTGCTTTAAGACTGTACTGTCCTCCCGACGTCCACTATGTCCTGAGAGTGGACCAGCTGCTTAAAGACTGGACTGTCCTCCACACGTCCACTATGTCCTGAGAGTGGACCAGCTGCTTTAAGACTGGACTGTCCTCCAGATGTCCACTATGTCCTGAGAGTGGACCAGCTGCTTTAAGACTGAGAGGGTCTGGGTGTTTTATTTGTCTGATTCATGGGGTCTGGGTGTTTTTCCTCTGATTCTGAAGGTCTGGGTGTTTTATTTGTCTGACTCATGGGGTCTGGGTGTTTTATTTGTCTGATTTAGAGGGTCTGGGTGTTTTATTTGTCTGATTCATGGGGTCTGGGTGTTTTATTTGTCTGACTCATGGGGTCTGGGTGTTTTATTTGTCTGATTTAGAGGGTCTGGGTGTTTTATTTTACTGACTCATGGGGTCTGGGTGTTTTATTTGTCTGACTCATGGGGTCTGGGTGTTTTTTTTGTCTGATTCAGAGGGTCTGGGTGTTTTATTTGTCTGATTCAGAGGGTCTGGGAGTTTTATTTGTCTGATTCAGAGGGTCTGGGTGTTTTATTTGTCTGACTCATGGGGTCTGGGTGTTTTATTTGTTTGATTCAGAGGGTCTGGGTGTTTTATTTGTTTGATTCAGAGGGTCTGGGTGTTTTATTTGTCTGATTTAGATGGTCTGGGTGTTTTATTTATCTGACTCATTGGGTCTGGGTGTTTTATTTGTCTGATTCAGAGGGTCTGGGTGTTTTATTTGTCTGATTCATGGGGTCTGGGTGTTTTATTTGTCTGACTCATGGGGTCTGGGTGTTTTATTTGTCTGATTTAGAGGATCTGGGTGTTTTTCCTCTGATTCTGAAGGTCTTGGTGTTTTATTTGTCTGACTCATGGGGTCTGGGTGTTTTATTTGTCTGATTCATGGGGTCTGGGTGTTTTATTTGTCTGATTCAGAGGGTCTGGGTGTTTTATTAGTCTGATTCATGGGGTCTGGGTGTTTTATTTGTCTGACTCATTTGGGTCTGGGTGTTTTATTTGTCTGATTTAGAGGGTCTGGGTGTTTTATTTTACTGACTCATGGGGTCTGGGTGTTTTATTTGTCTGACTCATGGGGTCTGGGTGTTTTATTTGTCTGATTCAGAGGGTCTGGGTGTTTTATTTGTCTCATTCATGGGGTCTATGTGTTTTATTTGTCTGACTCATGGGGTCTGGGTTTTTTATTTGTCTGATTCAGAGGGTCTGGGTGTTTTATTTGTCTGATTCATGGGGTCTGGGTGTTTTATTTGTCTGACTCATGGGGTCTGGGTGTTTTATTTGTCTGATTCAGAGGGTCTGGGTGTTTTATTTGTCTGACTCATGGGTCTGGGTGTTTTATTTGTCTGATTCAGAGGGTCTGGGTGTTTTATTTGTCTGATTATGAGGGTCTGGGTGTTTTATATGTCTGATTCAGAGGGTCTGGGTGTTTTATTTGTCTGATTCATGGGGTCTGGGTGTTTTATTTGTCTGACTCATGGGGTCTGGGTGTTTTATTTGTTTGATTCAGAGGGTCTGGGTGTTTTATTTGTTTGATTCAGAGGGTCTGGGTGTTTTATTTGTCTGATTTAGAGGGTCTGGGTGTTTTATTTGTCTGACTCATGGGGTCTGGGTGTTTTATTTGTCTTATTTAGAGGGTCTGGGTGTTTTATTTGTCTGACTCATGGGGTCTGGGTGTTTTATTTGTCTGACTCATGGGGTCTGGGTGTTTTATTTGTCTGATTTAGAGGGTCTGGGTGTTTTATTTTACTGACTCATGGGGTCTGGGTGTTTTATTTGTCTGATTCAGAGGGTCTGGGTGTTTTATTTGTCTGACTCATGGGGTCTGGGTGTTTTATTTGTCTTATTTAGAGGGTCTGGGTGTTTTATTTGTCTGACTCATGGGGTCTGGGTGTTTTATTTGTCTGACTCATGGGGTCTGGGTGTTTTATTTGTCTGATTTAGAGGGTCTGGGTGTTTTATTTTACTGACTCATGGGGTCTGGGTGTTTTATTTGTCTGATTCAGAGGGTCTGGGTGTTTTATATGTCTGATTCAGAAGTTCTGGGGGTTTAATTTGTCTGATTCATGGGGTCTGGGTGTTTTATTTGTCTGACTCATGGGGTCTGGGTGTTTTATTTGTCTGATTCAGAGGGTCTGGGTGTTTTATTTGTCTGATTCATGGGGTCTGGGTGTTTTATTTGTCTGACTCATGGGGTCTGGGTGTTTTATTTGTCTGATTCAGAGGGTCTGGGTGTTTTATTTGTCTGACTCATGGGTCTGGGTGTTTTATTTGTCTGACTCATGGGGTCTGGGTGTTTTATTTGTCTGATTCAGAGGGTCTGGGTGTTTTATTTGTCTGATTCAGAGGGTCTGGGTGTTTTATTTGTCTGATTCATGGGGTCTGGGTGTTTTATTTGTCTGACTCATGGGGTCTGGGTGTTTTATTTGTCTGACTCATGGGGTCTGGGTGTTTTATTTGTCTGATTCAGAGGGTCTGGGTGATTTATTTGTCTGACTCATGGGGTCTGGGTGTTTTATTTGTCTGATTCAGAGGGTCTGGGTGTTTTATTTGTCTGATTCATGGGGTCTGGGTGTTTTATTTGTCTGACTGTCCTTTTGTCTTTCACCCACACAGAAAGAGAGGACAGATCTCTTGATGAAAGGAAGCAGCGGCGAACATTAAGCCATAGTTCATCAAACCTTGAGATTGGATTAACACAGTAATTTATTACAAAAGACAGAAACACTGGCCATCTAGAGAATCGCCTTATACTTAGCCGTTAAAGCAGCTGAGGATAAACGCGCCTCATGTCAGTCGCAGAGCAGAAGAAAGAAGAACGATCCACACAGAGCTTCCGCTAGATAAAACACGCGCGCTGCTAAATCCCCTCTTCCCATTGGCCACCGCTAGAAAGAGGCGTAAGCAACGTGCTCTCCTATTGGCGGACCTTCACACAGACAGAACAAACTACGGTACCCATGATGCATTTCGGTATTTGTCCATCATCTACAGCTCGAAAACAAAACAGTCCGCCGCCATTTTAACAGTTTTAAGTAAGTCTATGCGGGAAGCGTCACAGTTCGGAGGTCAAAGAAAACGTTATAATTCTAACACTGACTCATGGGGTCTGGGTGTTTTATTTGTCTGATTTAGAGGGTCTGGGTGTTTTATTTGTCTGATTCATGGGGTCTGGGTGTTTTATTTGTCATATTTAGAGGGTCTGGGTGTTTTATTTGTCTGATTCATGGGGTCTGGGTGTTTTATTTGTCTGACTCTTGGGGTCTGGGTGTTTTATTTGTCTGATTTAGAGGGTCTGGGTGTTTTATTTGTCTGATTCATGTGGTCTGGGTGTTTTATTTGTCTGATTCAGAGGCTCTGGGTGTTTTATTTGTCTGATTCAGAGGGTCTGGGTGTTTTCTTTGTCTGACTCATGGGGTCTGGGTGTTTTATTTGTCTGATTCAGAGGGTCTGGGTGTTTTATTTGTCTGATTCATGGGGTCTGGGTGTTTTATTTGTCTGACTCATGGGGTCTGGGTGTTTTATTTGTCTGATTCAGAGGGTCTGGGTGTTTTATTTGTCTGATTCAGAGGGTCTGGGTGTTTTATTTGTCTGATTCAGAGAGTCTGGGTGTTTTATTTGTCTGATTCATGGGGTCTGGGTGTTTTATTTGTCTGACTCATGGGGTCTGGGTGTTTTATTTGTCTGATTCAGAGGTTCTGGGTGTTTTATTTGTCTGACTCATAGGGTCTGGGTGTTTTATTTGTCTGATTCAGAGGGTCTGGGTATTTTATTTGTCGTATTCATGGGGTCTGGGTGTTTTATTTGTCTGATTCAGAGGGTCTAGGTGTTTTATTTGTCTGATTCATGGGGTCTGGGTGTTTTATTTGTCTGACTCATGGGGTCTGGGTGTTTTATTTGTCTGATTTAGAGGGTCTGGGTGTTTTATTTGTCTGATTCATGGGGTCTGGGTGTTTTATTTGTCATATTTAGAGGGTCTGGGTGTTTTATTTGTCTGATTCATGGGGTCTGGGTGTTTTATTTGTCTGACTCTTGGGGTCTGGGTGTTTTATTTGTCTGATTTAGAGGGTCTGGGTGTTTTATTTGTCTGATTCATGTGGTCTGGGTGTTTTATTTGTCTGATTCAGAGGCTCTGGGTGTTTTATTTGTCTGATTCAGAGGGTCTGGGTGTTTTCTTTGTCTGACTCATGGGGTCTGGGTGTTTTATTTGTCTGATTCAGAGGGTCTGGGTGTTTTATTTGTCTGATTCATGGGGTCTGGGTGTTTTATTTGTCTGACTCATGGGGTCTGGGTGTTTTATTTGTCTGATTCAGAGGGTCTGGGTGTTTTATTTGTCTGATTCAGAGGGTCTGGGTGTTTTATTTGTCTGATTCAGAGAGTCTGGGTGTTTTATTTGTCTGATTCATGGGGTCTGGGTGTTTTATTTGTCTGACTCATGGGGTCTGGGTGTTTTATTTGTCTGATTCAGAGGTTCTGGGTGTTTTATTTGTCTGACTCATAGGGTCTGGGTGTTTTATTTGTCTGATTCAGAGGGTCTGGGTATTTTATTTGTCGTATTCATGGGGTCTGGGTGTTTTATTTGTCTGATTCAGAGGGTCTAGGTGTTTTATTTGTCTGATTCATGGGGTCTGGGTGTTTTATTTGTCTGACTCATGGGGTCTGGGTGTTTTATTTGTCTGATTTAGAGGGTCTGGGTGTTTTATTTGTCTGATTCATGGGGTCTGGGTGTTTTATTTGTCTGATTTAGAGGGTCTGGGTGTTTTATTTGTCTGATTCATGGGGTCTGGGTGTTTTATTTGTCTGACTCTTGGGGTCTGGGTGTTTTATTCGTCTGATTTAGAGGGTCTGGGTGTTTTATTTGTTTGATTCAGAGGGTCTGGGTGTTTTATTTGTTTGATTCAGAGGGTCTGGGTGTTTTATTTGTCTGATTTAGAGGGTTTGGGTGTTTTATTTGTCTGACTCATGGGGTCTGGGTGTTTTATTTGTCTGATTTAGAGGGTCTGGGTGTTTTATTTGTCTGATTCAGAGGGTCTGGGTGTTTTATATGTCTGACTCATGGGGTCTGGGTGTTTTATTTGTCTGATTCAGAGGGTCTGGGTGTTTTATTTGTCTGATTCAGAGGGTCTGGGTGTTTTATTTGTCTGATTCAGAGAGTCTGGGTGTTTTATTTGTCTGATTCATGGGGTCTGGGTGTTTTATTTGTCTGACTCATGGGGTCTGGGTGTTTTATTTGTCTGATTCAGAGGTTCTGGGTGTTTTATTTGTCTGACTCATAGGGTCTGGGTGTTTTATTTGTCTGATTCAGAGGGTCTGGGTATTTTATTTGTCTGATTCAGAGGGTCTGGGTGTTTTATTTGTCTGACTCATGGGGTCTGGGTGTTTTATTTGTCTGATTCAGAGGGTCTGGGTGTTTTATTTGTCTGATTCAGAGGGTCTGGGTGTTTTATTTGTCTGACTCATGGGGTCTGGGTGTTTTATTTGTCTGGCTCATGGGGTCTGGGTGTTTTCTTTGTCTGATTTAGAGGGTCTGGGTGTTTTATTTTACTGACTCATGGGGTCTGGGTGTTTTATTTGTCTGATTCAGAGGGTCTGGGTGTTTTATTTGTCTGATTCAGAGGGTCTGGGTGTTTTATATGTCTGATTCAGAGGTTCTGGGGGTTTTATTTGTCTGACTCATGGGGTCTGGGTGTTTTATTTGTCTGATTCAGAGGGTCTGGGTGTTTTATATGTCTGATTCATGGGGTCTGGGTGTTTTATTTGTCTGATTCAGAGGGTCTGGGTGTTTTATTTGTCTGATTCATGGGGTCTGGGTGTTTTATATGTCTGATTCATGGGGTCTGGGTGTTTTATTTGTCTGATTCAGAGGGTCTGGGTGTTTTATTTGTCTGATTCAGAGGGTCTGGGTGATTTATTTGTCTGATTCATGGGGTCTGAGTGTTTTATTTGTCTGACTCATGGGGTCTGGGTGTTTTATTTGTTTGATTCAGAGGGTCTGGGTGTTTTATTTGTTTGATTCAGAGGGTCTGGGTGTTTTATTTGTCTGATTTAGAGGGTCTGGGTGTTTTATTTGTCTGACTCATGGGGTCTGGGTGTTTTATTTGTCTGATTTAGAGGGTCTGGGTGTTTTATTTGTCTGATTCAGAGGGTCTGGGTGTTTTATATGTCTGACTCATGGGGTCTGGGTGTTTTCTTTGTCTGATTTAGAGGGTCTGGGTGTTTTATTTTACTGACTCATGGGGTCTGGGTGTTTTATTTGTCTGATTCAGAGGGTCTGGGTGTTTTATTTGTCTGATTCAGAGGGTCTGGGTGTTTTATATGTCTGATTCAGAGGTTCTGGGGGTTTTATTTGTCTGACTCATGGGGTCTGGGTGTTTTATTTGTCTGATTCAGAGGGTCTGGGTGTTTTATATGTCTGATTCATGGGGTCTGGGTGTTTTATTTGTCTGATTCAGAGGGTCTGGGTGTTTTATTTGTCTGATTCATGGGGTCTGGGTGTTTTATATGTCTGATTCATGGGGTCTGGGTGTTTTATTTGTCTGATTCAGAGGGTCTGGGTGTTTTATTTGTCTGATTCAGAGGGTCTGGGTGATTTATTTGTCTGATTCATGGGGTCTGAGTGTTTTATTTGTCTGACTCATGGGGTCTGGGTGTTTTATTTGTTTGATTCAGAGGGTCTGGGTGTTTTATTTGTTTGATTCAGAGGGTCTGGGTGTTTTATTTGTCTGATTTAGAGGGTCTGGGTGTTTTATTTGTCTGACTCATGGGGTCTGGGTGTTTTATTTGTCTGATTTAGAGGGTCTGGGTGTTTTATTTGTCTGATTCAGAGGGTCTGGGTGTTTTATATGTCTGACTCATGGGGTCTGGGTGTTTTCTTTGTCTGATTTAGAGGGTCTGGGTGTTTTATTTTACTGACTCATGGGGTCTGGGTGTTTTATTTGTCTGATTCAGAGGGTCTGGGTGTTTTATTTGTCTGATTCAGAGGGTCTGGGTGTTTTATATGTCTGATTCAGAGGTTCTGGGGGTTTTATTTGTCTGATTCATGGGGTCTGGGTGTTTTATTTGTCTGACTCATGGGGTCTGGGTGTTTTATTTGTCTGACTCATGGGGTCTGGGTGTTTTATTTGTCTGACTCATGGGGTTTGGGTGTTTTATTTGTCTGATTCAGAGGGTCTGGGTGTTTTATTTGTCTGATTCATGGGGTCTGGGTGTTTTATTTGTCTGACTCATGGGGTCTGGGTGTTTTTATTGTTTGATTCAGAGGGTCTGGGTGTTTTATTAGTTTGATTCAGATGGTCTGGGTGTTTTATTTGTCTGATTCATGGGGTCTGGGTGTTTTATTTGTCTGACTCATGGGGTCTGGGTGTTTCATTTGTCTGATTTAGAGGGTCTGGGTGTTTTATATGTCTGACTCATGGGGTCTGGGTGTTTTATTTGTCTGATTTAGAGGGTCTGGGTGTTTTATTTGTCTGATTCAGAGGGTCTGGGTGTTTTATTTGTCTGACTCATGGGGTCTGGGTGTTTTATTTGTCTGGCTCATGGGGTCTGGGTGTTTTATTTGTCTGATTCAGAGGGTCTAGGTGTTTTATTTGTCTGATTCATGGGGTCTGGGTGTTTTATTTGTCTTTTTTTTTTTTTTTTTTAATACTTTACAGTCATTCCAATTTGCTGTTATAGAGAAAATAGAAAAGCCCAACATATCCACATGAGCAGCAGGTGTGTTTGCGACTGTGGAAAGAAAAACTCCCTCAACAAGGAGAAAATTTTGCAGAAACCAGACTCAGAGGTGGAGGAATTCTGCGGACCGGTTGGGGTGAAAGGATAGAGGAGAGGAGAGGAGAGGAGAGGAGAGGAGAGGAGAGGAGAGGAGAGCCAGAGAAAGGCTTGGTGAAACAAAATAAATACAAAAAATACAAAATACAAAATACAAAATACATACAATACCCTTGTTAGTGCTACATACTATTTTTTTTTTTTTTTTTTTTTTGATAATACATTAACCACAGTGATCTAAATATTTTCCAACTGCCATGAGATTAAACCAGCCTGAGCAACAACAGAGCAAAAGACCTAAATAATGACAACAATTATAACAAAAGCAAAAACAAAAGGACATAAAACAAAAATAAATAAATAAAACAAACAAACAAACACAACAACAACAAAAGCAAACAACAACTTGGTTTTGATAATTAACAGAACAATCTCGTCAATGAGGAGTGGAAGTGTGTGTGTGTGTGTGTGTGTGTGTGTGTGTGTGTGTGTGTGTGTGTGTGGTTTGTCCTCTGGATGTGAATGGAACTGTTGTGGGGGGGCCGCAGCACCACCCCGGGGCCCAAGGCCACCAGGGCCGGACGCCGCCACTCCGGCACCCAGCGACCCGCCGGATCCAGGGAGGCCCCGACAAACCCCCCCGGAGAGCCTCGCCCCGACAAACCCCCCCGGAGAGCCTCGCCCCGACAAACCCCCCCGGAGAGCCACGCCCCGACAAACCCTACCGGAGAGCCACGCCCCAACCCGGAAGGCACCAGACGGAGCGCGCAGAGAGGACCCCCCCCAGGCCAGAGGAGCCCACAAGAGAAGGATAAAGAGCGCAGAGAGGACCCCCCCCAGGCCAGAGGGGCCCACAGGAGAGGGATAAAGGGCGCAGAGCCCCGGGCCCCGACCGAGCCGCCAAGCTGGGACCGGCCAGTGCAGCGCCCCCAGGCCACGCGGGCAGGGAGCCCCCCCGGCCCCGACAGCGGAGCACGCCGCACCCCCGGGGGCCATCCCCCCGCCACCCCCCCAACCCCGGCGGGACAGAGAAGGCCCCAGCCGCCGAGCCCCAGACCAGCCCCCCCCAGACCAGACCAGGAAGAGCGAAGGCCCAGCCAGGCCCGGCCGGAGGACAGCCACCCCCCCCCCCACTCACCCACCCCCACCCCATCACCTAATCCCAGCCCACCCACACACTCACACCCAAGCATACGCATACACACACACAGACATACATACACACCCACACAGATACACACACCAAGCATACACATACACACACAGACATACATATCTACATATATACAGACATACGTACATACATTTTATTTGTCTGATTCAGAGGGTCTGGGTGTTTTATTTGTCTGACTCATGGGGTCTGGGTGTTTTATTTGTCTGATTCATGGGGTTTGGGTGTTTTATTTGTCTGATTCATGGGGTCTGGGTGTTTTATTTGTCTGATTCAGAGGGTCTGGGTGTTTTATTTGTCTGACTCATGGGGTCTGGGTGTTTTATTTGTCTGATTCAGAGGGTCTGGGTGTTTTATTTGTCTGACTCATGGGTCTGGGTGTTTTATTTTTCTGATTCAGAGGGTCTGGGTGTTTTATTTGTCTGATTATGAGGGTCTGGGTGTTTTATATGTCTGATTCAGAGGGTCTGGGTGATTTATTTGTCTGATTCATGGGGTCTGGGTGTTTTATTTGTCTGACTCATGGGGTCTGGGTGTTTTATTTGTTTGATTCAGAGGGTCTGGGTGTTTTATTTGTTTGATTCAGAGGGTCTGGGTGTTTTATTTGTCTGATTTAGAGGGTCTGGGTGTTTTATTTGTCTGACTCATGGGGTCTGGGTGTTTTATTTGTCTGATTTAGAGGGTCTGGGTGTTTTATTTGTCTGATTCAGAGGGTCTGGGTGTTTTATATGTCTGACTCATGGGGTCTGGGTGTTTTCTTTGTCTGATTTAGAGGGTCTGGGTGTTTTATTTTACTGACTCATGGGGTCTGGGTGTTTTATTTGTCTGATTCAGAGGGTCTGGGTGTTTTATTTGTCTGATTCAGAGGGTCTGGGTGTTTTATATGTCTGATTCAGAGGTTCTGGGGGTTTTATTTGTCTGATTCATGGGGTCTGGGTGTTTTATTTGTCTGACTCATGGGGTCTGGGTGTTTTATTTGTCTGACTCATGGGGTTTGGGTGTTTTATTTGTCTGATTCAGAGGGTCTGGGTGTTTTATTTGTCTGATTCATGGGGTCTGGGTGTTTTATTTGTCTGACTCATGGGGTCTGGGTGTTTTATTTGTCTGATTCAGAGGGTCTGGGTGTTTTATTTGTCTGATTCAGAGGGTCTGGGTGTTTTATTTGTCTGATTCAGAGAGTCTGGGTGTTTTATTTGTCTGATTCATGGGGTCTGGGTGTTTTATTTGTCTGACTCATGGGGTCTGGGTGTTTTTATTGTTTGATTCAGAGGGTCTGGGTGTTTTATTAGTTTGATTCAGAGGGTCTGGGTGTTTTATTTGTCTGATTCATGGGGTCTGGGTGTTTTATTTGTCTGACTCATGGGGTCTGGGTGTTTCATTTGTCTGATTTAGAGGGTCTGGGTGTTTTATATGTCTGACTCATGGGGTCTGGGTGTTTTATTTGTCTGATTTAGAGGGTCTGGGTGTTTTATTTGTCTGATTCAGAGGGTCTGGGTGTTTTATTTGTCTGACTCATGGGGTCTGGGTGTTTTATTTGTCTGGCTCATGGGGTCTGGGTGTTTACTTTGTCTGATTTAGAGGGTCTGGGTGTTTTATTTTACTGACTCATGGGATCTGGGTGTTTTATTTGTCTGATTCAGAGGGTCTGGGTGTTTTATTTGTCTGATTCAGAGGGTCTGGGTGTTTTATATGTCTGATTCAGAGGTTCTGGGGGTTTTATTTGTCTGATTCATGGGGTCTGGGTGTTTTATTTGTCTGACTCATGGGGTCTGGGTGTTTTATTTGTCTGATTCAGAGGGTCTGGGTGTTTTATTTGTCTGATTCATGGGGTCTGGGTGTTTTATTTGTCTGACTCATGGGGTCTGGGTGTTTTATTTGTCTGATTCAGAGGGTCTGGGTGTTTTATTTGTCTGATTCAGAGGGTCTGGGTGTTTTATTTGTCTGATTCAGAGAGTCTGGGTGTTTTATTTGTCTGATTCATGGGGTCTGGGTGTTTTATTTGTCTGACTCATGGGGTCTGGGTGTTTTTATTGTTTGATTCAGAGGGTCTGGGTGTTTTATTAGTTTGATTCAGAGGGTCTGGGTGTTTTATTTGTCTGATTCATGGGGTCTGGGTGTTTTATTTGTCTGATTTAGAGGGTCTGGGTGTTTTATTTGTCTGATTCAGAGGGTCTGGGTGTTTTATATGTCTGACTCATGGGGTCTGGGTGTTTTCTTTGTCTGATTTAGAGGGTCTGGGTGTTTTATTTGTCTGACTCATGGGGTCTGGGTGTTTTATTTGTCTGATTTAGAGGGTCTGGGTGTTTTATTTGTCTGATTCAGAGGGTCTGGGTGTTTTATATGTCTGACTCATGGGGTCTGGGTGTTTTCTTTGTCTGATTTAGAGGGTCTGGGTGTTTTATTTTACTGACTCATGGGGTCTGGGTGTTTTATTTGTCTGATTCAGAGGGTCTGGGTGTTTTATTTGTCTGATTCAGAGGGTCTGGGTGTTTTATATGTCTGATTCAGAGGTTCTGGGGGTTTTATTTGTCTGATTCATGGGGTCTGGGTGTTTTATTTGTCTGACTCATGGGGTCTGGGTGTTTTATTTGTCTGACTCATGGGGTCTGGGTGTTTTATTTGTCTGACTCATGGGGTTTGGGTGTTTTATTTGTCTGATTCAGAGGGTCTGGGTGTTTTATTTGTCTGATTCATGGGGTCTGGGTGTTTTATTTGTCTGACTCATGGGGTCTGGGTGTTTTTATTGTTTGATTCAGAGGGTCTGGGTGTTTTATTAGTTTGATTCAGATGGTCTGGGTGTTTTATTTGTCTGATTCATGGGGTCTGGGTGTTTTATTTGTCTGACTCATGGGGTCTGGGTGTTTCATTTGTCTGATTTAGAGGGTCTGGGTGTTTTATATGTCTGACTCATGGGGTCTGGGTGTTTTATTTGTCTGATTTAGAGGGTCTGGGTGTTTTATTTGTCTGATTCAGAGGGTCTGGGTGTTTTATTTGTCTGACTCATGGGGTCTGGGTGTTTTATTTGTCTGGCTCATGGGGTCTGGGTGTTTTATTTGTCTGATTCAGAGGGTCTAGGTGTTTTATTTGTCTGATTCATGGGGTCTGGGTGTTTTATTTGTCTTTTTTTTTTTTTTTTTTAATACTTTACAGTCATTCCAATTTGCTGTTATAGAGAAAATAGAAAAGCCCAACATATCCACATGAGCAGCAGGTGTGTTTGCGACTGTGGAAAGAAAAACTCCCTCAACAAGGAGAAAATTTTGCAGAAACCAGAGTCAGAGGTGGAGGAATTCTGCGGACCGGTTGGGGTGAAAGGATAGAGGAGAGGAGAGGAGAGGAGAGGAGAGGAGAGGAGAGGAGAGGAGAGGAGAGCCAGAGAAAGGCTTGGTGAAACAAAATAAATACAAAAAATACAAAATACAAAATACAAAATACATACAATACCCTTGTTAGTGCTACATACTATTTTTTTTTTTTTTTTTTTTTTGATAATACATTAACCACAGTGATCTAAATATTTTCCAACTGCCATGAGATTAAACCAGCCTGAGCAACAACAGAGCAAAAGACCTAAATAATGACAACAATTATAACAAAAGCAAAAACAAAAGGACATAAAACAAAAATAAATAAATAAAACAAACAAACAAACACAACAACAACAAAAGCAAACAACAACTTGGTTTTGATAATTAACAGAACAATCTCGTCAATGAGGAGTGGAAGTGTGTGTGTGTGTGTGTGTGTGTGTGTGTGTGTGTGTGTGTGTGTGTGTGGTTTGTCCTCTGGATGTGAATGGAACTGTTGTGGGGGGGCCGCAGCACCACCCCGGGGCCCAAGGCCACCAGGGCCGGACGCCGCCACTCCGGCACCCAGCGACCCGCCGGATCCAGGGAGGCCCCGACAAACCCCCCCGGAGAGCCTCGCCCCGACAAACCCCCCCGGAGAGCCTCGCCCCGACAAACCCCCCCGGAGAGCCACGCCCCGACAAACCCTACCGGAGAGCCACGCCCCAACCCGGAAGGCACCAGACGGAGCGCGCAGAGAGGACCCCCCCCAGGCCAGAGGAGCCCACAAGAGAAGGATAAAGAGCGCAGAGAGGACCCCCCCCAGGCCAGAGGGGCCCACAGGAGAGGGATAAAGGGCGCAGAGCCCCGGGCCCCGACCGAGCCGCCAAGCTGGGACCGGCCAGTGCAGCGCCCCCAGGCCACGCGGGCAGGGAGCCCCCCCGGCCCCGACAGCGGAGCACGCCGCACCCCCGGGGGCCATCCCCCCGCCACCCCCCCAACCCCGGCGGGACAGAGAAGGCCCCAGCCGCCGAGCCCCAGACCAGCCCCCCCCAGACCAGACCAGGAAGAGCGAAGGCCCAGCCAGGCCCGGCCGGAGGACAGCCACCCCCCCCCCCACTCACCCACCCCCACCCCATCACCTAATCCCAGCCCACCCACACACTCACACCCAAGCATACGCATACACACACACAGACATACATACACACCCACACAGATACACACACCAAGCATACACATACACACACAGACATACATATCTACATATATACAGACATACGTACATACATTTTATTTGTCTGATTCAGAGGGTCTGGGTGTTTTATTTGTCTGACTCATGGGGTCTGGGTGTTTTATTTGTCTGATTCATGGGGTTTGGGTGTTTTATTTGTCTGATTCATGGGGTCTGGGTGTTTTATTTGTCTGATTCAGAGGGTCTGGGTGTTTTATTTGTCTGACTCATGGGGTCTGGGTGTTTTATTTGTCTGATTCAGAGGGTCTGGGTGTTTTATTTGTCTGACTCATGGGTCTGGGTGTTTTATTTTTCTGATTCAGAGGGTCTGGGTGTTTTATTTGTCTGATTATGAGGGTCTGGGTGTTTTATATGTCTGATTCAGAGGGTCTGGGTGATTTATTTGTCTGATTCATGGGGTCTGGGTGTTTTATTTGTCTGACTCATGGGGTCTGGGTGTTTTATTTGTTTGATTCAGAGGGTCTGGGTGTTTTATTTGTTTGATTCAGAGGGTCTGGGTGTTTTATTTGTCTGATTTAGAGGGTCTGGGTGTTTTATTTGTCTGACTCATGGGGTCTGGGTGTTTTATTTGTCTGATTTAGAGGGTCTGGGTGTTTTATTTGTCTGATTCAGAGGGTCTGGGTGTTTTATATGTCTGACTCATGGGGTCTGGGTGTTTTCTTTGTCTGATTTAGAGGGTCTGGGTGTTTTATTTTACTGACTCATGGGGTCTGGGTGTTTTATTTGTCTGATTCAGAGGGTCTGGGTGTTTTATTTGTCTGATTCAGAGGGTCTGGGTGTTTTATATGTCTGATTCAGAGGTTCTGGGGGTTTTATTTGTCTGATTCATGGGGTCTGGGTGTTTTATTTGTCTGACTCATGGGGTCTGGGTGTTTTATTTGTCTGACTCATGGGGTTTGGGTGTTTTATTTGTCTGATTCAGAGGGTCTGGGTGTTTTATTTGTCTGATTCATGGGGTCTGGGTGTTTTATTTGTCTGACTCATGGGGTCTGGGTGTTTTATTTGTCTGATTCAGAGGGTCTGGGTGTTTTATTTGTCTGATTCAGAGGGTCTGGGTGTTTTATTTGTCTGATTCAGAGAGTCTGGGTGTTTTATTTGTCTGATTCATGGGGTCTGGGTGTTTTATTTGTCTGACTCATGGGGTCTGGGTGTTTTTATTGTTTGATTCAGAGGGTCTGGGTGTTTTATTAGTTTGATTCAGAGGGTCTGGGTGTTTTATTTGTCTGATTCATGGGGTCTGGGTGTTTTATTTGTCTGACTCATGGGGTCTGGGTGTTTCATTTGTCTGATTTAGAGGGTCTGGGTGTTTTATATGTCTGACTCATGGGGTCTGGGTGTTTTATTTGTCTGATTTAGAGGGTCTGGGTGTTTTATTTGTCTGATTCAGAGGGTCTGGGTGTTTTATTTGTCTGACTCATGGGGTCTGGGTGTTTTATTTGTCTGGCTCATGGGGTCTGGGTGTTTACTTTGTCTGATTTAGAGGGTCTGGGTGTTTTATTTTACTGACTCATGGGATCTGGGTGTTTTATTTGTCTGATTCAGAGGGTCTGGGTGTTTTATTTGTCTGATTCAGAGGGTCTGGGTGTTTTATATGTCTGATTCAGAGGTTCTGGGGGTTTTATTTGTCTGATTCATGGGGTCTGGGTGTTTTATTTGTCTGACTCATGGGGTCTGGGTGTTTTATTTGTCTGATTCAGAGGGTCTGGGTGTTTTATTTGTCTGATTCATGGGGTCTGGGTGTTTTATTTGTCTGACTCATGGGGTCTGGGTGTTTTATTTGTCTGATTCAGAGGGTCTGGGTGTTTTATTTGTCTGATTCAGAGGGTCTGGGTGTTTTATTTGTCTGATTCAGAGAGTCTGGGTGTTTTATTTGTCTGATTCATGGGGTCTGGGTGTTTTATTTGTCTGACTCATGGGGTCTGGGTGTTTTTATTGTTTGATTCAGAGGGTCTGGGTGTTTTATTAGTTTGATTCAGAGGGTCTGGGTGTTTTATTTGTCTGATTCATGGGGTCTGGGTGTTTTATTTGTCTGACTCATGGGGTCTGGGTGTTTTATTTGTCTGATTCAGAGGGTCTGGGTGTTTTATTTGTCTGATTCAGAGGGTCTGGGTGTTTTATATGTCTGATTCAGAGGTTCTGGGGGTTTTATTTGTCTGATTCATGGGGTCTGGGTGTTTTATTTGTCTGACTCATGGGGTCTGGGTGTTTTATTTGTCTGACTCATGGGGTTTGGGTGTTTTATTTGTCTGATTCAGAGGGTCTGGGTGTTTTATTTGTCTGATTCATGGGGTCTGGGTGTTTTATTTGTCTGACTCATGGGGTCTGGGTGTTTTATTTGTCTGATTCAGAGGGTCTGGGTGTTTTATTTGTCTGATTCAGAGGGTCTGGGTGTTTTATTTGTCTGATTCAGAGAGTCTGGGTGTTTTATTTGTCTGATTCATGGGGTCTGGGTGTTTTATTTGTCTGACTCATGGGGTCTGGGTGTTTTTATTGTTTGATTCAGAGGGTCTGGGTGTTTTATTAGTTTGATTCAGAGGGTCTGGGTGTTTTATTTGTCTGATTCATGGGGTCTGGGTGTTTTATTTGTCTGACTCATGGGGTCTGGGTGTTTCATTTGTCTGATTTAGAGGGTCTGGGTGTTTTATTTGTCTGACTCATGGGGTCTGGGTGTTTCATTTGTCTTATTTAGAGGGTCTGGGTGTTTTATTTGTCTGATTCATGGGGTCTGGGTGTTTTATTTGTCTGATTCAGAAGGTCTGGGTGTTTTACATGTCTGATTCAGAGGGTCTGGGAGTTTTATATGTCTGATTCAGAGGGTCTGGGTGTTTTATTTGTCTGATTCATGGGGTCTGGGTGTTTTATTTGTCTGACTCATGGGGTCTGGGTGTTTTATTTGTCTGATTCAGAGGGTCTGGATGTTTTATTTGTCTGACTCATGGGGTCTGGGTGTTTTCTTTGTCTGATTCAGAGGGTCTGGGTGTTTTATTTGTCTGATTCAGAGGGTCTGGGTGTTTATTTTGTCTGATTCATGGGGTCTGGGTGTTTTATTTGTCTGACTCATGGGGTCTGGGTGTTTTATTTGTCTGATTCAGAGGGTCTGGGTGTTTTATTTGTCTGATTCATGGGGTCTGGGTGTTTTATTTGTCTGACTCATGGGGTCTGGGTGTTTTATTTGTCTGATTCAGAGGGTCTGGGTGTTTTTTTTTGTCTGATTCAGAGGGTCTGGGTGTTTTATTTGTCTGGCTCATGGGGTCTGGGTGTTTTTTTGTCTGATTCAGAGGGTCTGGGTGTTTTATTTGTCTGGCTCATGGGGTCTGGGTGTTTTATTTGTCTGATTCATGGGGTCTGGGTGTTTTATTTGTCTGATTCAGAGGGTCTGGGTGTTTTTTTGTCTGATTCAGAGGGTCTGGGTGTTTTATTTGTCTGACTCATGGGGTCTGGGTGTTTTATTTGTCTGATTCAGAGGGTCTGGGTGTTTTTTTGTCTGATTCAGAGGGTCTGGGTGTTTTATTTGTCTGACTCATGGGGTCTGGGTGTTTTATTTGTCTGATTCAGAGGGTCTGGGTGTTTTTTTTGTCTGATTCAGAGGGTCTGGGTGTTTTATTTGTCTGGCTCATGGGGTCTGGGTGTTTTATTTGTCTGTTTCATGGGGTCTGGGTGTTTTATTTGTCTGATTCAGAGGGTCTGGGTTTTTTTTTTGTCTGATTCAGAGGGTCTGGGTGTTTTATTTGTCTGGCTCATGGGGTCTGGGTGTTTTATTTGTCTGATTCATGGGGTCTGGGTGTTTTATTTGTCTGACTCATGGGGTCTGGGTGTTTTATTTGTCTGATTCAGAGGGTCTGGGTGTTTTTTTTTGTCTGATTCAGAGGGTCTGGGTGTTTTATTTGTCTGGCTCATGGGGTCTGGGTGTTTTTTTGTCTGATTCAGAGGGTCTGGGTGTTTTATTTGTCTGGCTCATGGGGTCTGGGTGTTTTATTTGTCTGATTCATGGGGTCTGGGTGTTTTATTTGTCTGATTCAGAGGGTCTGGGTGTTTTTTTGTCTGATTCAGAGGGTCTGGGTGTTTTATTTGTCTGACTCATGGGGTCTGGGTGTTTTATTTGTCTGATTCAGAGGGTCTGGGTGTTTTTTTGTCTGATTCAGAGGGTCTGGGTGTTTTATTTGTCTGACTCATGGGGTCTGGGTGTTTTATTTGTCTGATTCAGAGGGTCTGGGTGTTTTTTTTGTCTGATTCAGAGGGTCTGGGTGTTTTATTTGTCTGGCTCATGGGGTCTGGGTGTTTTATTTGTCTGTTTCATGGGGTCTGGGTGTTTTATTTGTCTGATTCAGAGGGTCTGGGTGTTTTTTTTGTCTGATTCAGAGGGTCTGGGTGTTTTATTTGTCTGGCTCATGGGGTCTGGGTGTTTTATTTGTCTGTTTCATGGGGTCTGGGTGTTTTTCCTCTGATTCTGACAAGAGATGTCGGTTGAATGTGTTTTGGTCTCCGGTCCAGCAGAGGTCGCTGCAGCGCACTACCCCTACTGCGCATGTGTAAAGGAACATTTTGGATGCGGAAGGTAAACAACCCACCGCCTGTCGGAGCTCTCGGCGGTGAACTCTCTCTCCTCCGTCCGCGTCTCTGTCTTTATCTGCCCGCACTCCCTTCCCCCCCCCCCCCCCCCCCCGCCCCCCCCGGGTCCCACTTCCTTCCCCGCCATGTCTCAGATCGAGCTGCTGCGGCTGCTCATCACCCAGCGGCTCACCGCGGCCGCAGAGGAGATCTTCGGGGTGTTCGGTAGAACCATCGCGGAGTACGAGGAGGAGATCTGCCGCTCCAAGCTGGAGATCGACCGGCAGCGCCGCCTACTGGACCTGAACCGGACCCCGCAGATCAGCCTGCAGGGGGGCCCAGGTGGGTCAGTCCTCCGGGTGAGGGGGGCCGGAGCCCCCGAGAGCCACATTTTGGGAATTATGGAAGCGAGTATAGACCAAAAATCTACTTAAATGTATTAACAGAAATGCATTTTCAAATTAAAGCTACATTTTTGACTCATTTGAAATTAATAATCAATCATCCAAACAGCATTTCCATTTTCTGTTTCAAAACTGCTCATTGTTACTTAATGCAAAATTCTTACTTTATAATATGAATATGTTTATATTATGTTCTATTTTCATTACTGTGTGTTCTAAATCATTATTTCAATTCTTGTATCTCATAAAAACTTGTCTCAGTGCAAAACATGTACTTAATGCATTTCACTTCACAATATATTGTCTGTCATAGTTGTGTGATGAATAAAGGACTTCTAAGATTTAAAAGTCATCTTTTGAAAAGTAATTGTTGAGTCATTTTATGTTTACTTTGATCCAAGTCACAGAATCTGCAGTCTTGAAGACAAAATGAAAAGGCGTTTCTGTTAATACATTTCAAATCCATATTTGCTCCCAGAAGTAACGGCTCTATTCTCCAGAGGAAGTCTGGAACCTCAACATTTACTGCTGCTGCTGCAGCCGCGTTGTTCCAACCAGGATTGTATTGATCTATTAAAGTGCAGCATCAGTAAACTGTATCATAACTAAATTGATCAAAGACCACAAATCTACACACTCAGTACAATTTCAACAGTTTTACTCTTGTTCATATTACAAACACTTGATCAAAGGGTGTGACTTGGGTCCGGATCAGTTTTAGTCATCAGTACTGACCCCATTATTCAGATGAATGCTGTCTTGCAAATATACTTATTTCTTTGAACAACTAGCTTGTCCAAAGCTGAAATCTTCATTGGAAAAAGCTTCCCACTGAGCTAAAGTGGTCCAAAATACATCTGGAGACGTCCAGACGACTTCCTCAGGGGGGCCAGAATGAAAGTTTGTTATACGTCTTTCTTGGACGTTGTCTGGATGTTGATGACGGGTCGTCAGTCTATAGACCACGGCGTCATTCCTTCTGATGACTGATCACGAGGCTCCACAGATGCTTTCAGCCAATTGTTTGTCTCAATCAGTTCATCACAAACACCAAGATGGTCAAAGCTAGGGGTTTCCTTTTTCCCACGCTCCCTGAAGTGCTCTCTGTGTTTCAGTCCTTTCTGAACAGCAGGACTGGAGCTCTCCCCCCGACCCCGGTGGCGTGGCCCCCCCACGCATCAAGGAGGAGGAGGAGGAGGTGGAGGAGGTGTACTCTGACCCACACGAGGCTCCGCCCCTGACCCCGGACAAGAACGACATGGACTTCCTGTTGTTCCACAGGAAGCAAGACTCGGAGGAGCCGGGCCCCCTGCCGGGCCCGTCGGACCTCAGCTTGGACCCCCTGGAGCCCCCCCAGATGAACGGGGGGCCACACGGCGCTGCGCTGGATGCACTGCTGTCCGAGGCAGTGGACTCGTACGTGTGCGCGTTGTGCGGCCGCTCCTTCCTGCGGCGCCACCACTGGACCAAACACATGCAGGGCCACCGCAAAGCAGACGCCAAGGTCACCAAGTCCTACGTCTGCAACATCTGCGGCAGGAAGCTGTCGCGGCTGGACGGATACCACAAGCACCTGCGCATCCACACCGGAGAGAAACCGTACGCCTGCAGCCACTGCGGCCGGCGCTTCAGCGACAACTCCAACTTCAAACGACACATACGCACACACACCACGCTGACACAAGACACGCAGACGCACGACACGCAGACGCACGACACGTAGACACAACACGCAGACACATGACATGCAGACGCACGACACGTAGACACAACACGCAGACACATGACACGCAGACGCACGACAAACAGACACAACACGCAGACACATGACATGCAGACGCACGACAAACAGACACAACACGCAGACGCATGACAAACAGACACAACACGCAGATGCACGACACGCAGACGCACGACAAACAGACACAACACGCAGACACATGACATGCAGACACACGACAAACAGACACAACACGCAGATGCACGACACGCAGACGCACGACAAACAGACACAACACGCAGACGCACGACACGCAGACGCATGACAAACAGACACAACACGCAGATGCACGACACGCAGACGCACGACAAACAGACACAACACGCAGATGCACGACACGCAGACGCACGACAAACAGACACAACACGCAGACGCACGACACGCAGACGCATGACAAACAGACACAACACGCAGACGCATGACAAACAGACACAACACGCAGACGCATGACAAACAGACACAACACGCAGACGCATGACAAACAGACACAACACGCAGATGCACGACACGCAGACGCACGACAAACAGACACAACACGCAGACGCACGACACAACACGCAGATGCACGACACGCAGACGCACGACAAACAGACACAACACGCAGACGCACAACACGCAGACGCACAACACGCAGATGCAGAAGAAAGAAGAAAAGAAAAGTGAATCCCCAAACTTTGAATGATTCTTAAATGTTCCAAACAAGTAAAAACCAAAGCTTCTTCCCTTTATTGTCACAAGACTGAATAGATAACGAAATGTTCATATTTAATAATCTGCAATCTGCATTTTTAACCCAAATAAAGTTAAACAATTGTTTGTTTAGCTTTAAATTAAAAAAAATGATGACAAAACTAAATCTAGAGGACCGAGACATGCACCCTGAGGAACGCCACAACTCATTTATTTTTATTTCATCTGGACATTATCAGATGAGGGTCTGCTAATCTCAATCCCGGATAATCTCCGGGTTTTGGAGATCTTTAAAAGACTGAAGGACCAAGACGTGATCCCTGAAGACCTCCACCACCTGCAAGGTTGTTTTCCTGTTGGTTTTTTAATACATTTTCCATATTTGGTGACACGTTTACTTATTTGTCTTCTGGCTCTCATTGTGAAAAGTTGAGTGGATATAACTTAAATCTGATCAGGACGTCAAACCTTTGGATTTTTATTGACAAACATGAGAAAAGTAACTTTGTTATTTTTCATTGTTTTTCAAATGTTAACCCTTTAGTTTTTTATGATCAGTAATCATTACATTTCAATCAATCAACTTTATTTATATAGCACTTTTTATACAACAAAGTAATACAAAGTGCTTAACAAGATTTAAAAACAGTGCAAAGATAAAAATAGATAATTAAAAAGCAAATGAACACACATGCAAACATGTAGACACACACACACCTGTAGGGATTTATTACCTCATATGGATCACTAGTTATGTTGTGGTTGGCTATCGATAATGATTAATAATGATCAAAGATAGTTATTAATAATGTTATTGAAATATTATCTGATGTGTATCAGAACCTCGGAGCTCCACCTGTCTTAACAGGAAATGATAGTCAATTCAGTTCTATCAGTCTCATAAGATATACTAAACTGTTCATCAGGAATTTGAATTAATAGTTAAATTAATTACAATTACCAGAATTAACAGTAAAGATTGAAGGATTTTGGAGTTCTTGACACAGAAGAGTCGACATTTCATTCTCCTTTGTGCTCATTAATAACACAGCAAGTATGATTCCAAACATTATATTTATTTACAATGAAAACAAATAAACACAGATTCTAACTACCTATATACAGTGTGTGTGTGTGTGTGTGTGTGTGTGTGTGTGTGTGTGTGTGTGTGTGTGTGTGTGTGTGTGTGTGTGTGGAGAGAGAAAGAGAGAAAGAGAGAGAGTTGGAGGGAGTGTGTGTGTGAGACGTGTGATGAACTACAAAACAAGATGGCGGATCACAAGAAACTACATTCCAATGGAGGTTATCAGAGAGCAGGAAGTCTGTCCTGGGTCTCCACCATGTGCTGGAGAACAATGGAACATGAAGCTAGTCTTTAGCGTCTGCTTCCTGTGTGTCTCTGCTAAAGGACCATTTCTAGAATGACTTGATGTGAATGAGACTTGTTTTGTAAAACGTCAGGAGTCGTCAGATGGTGTTCAGTTACTGTGTGATGTTGTCTTTGACCTCTGCAGCCCTGAGGTTCCCCGGCAGGTTGTTCCACAAACGGGGGCCCTAGGAGCTGAACCAGCCTCCCCGGGGGTCTTGGTCCTCATTGGAGGGACAATTAAAAGGCCGGAGGACCTCAGGGCTCGTGATGGTCGATATGGTAAAAGTAGTTCAGATAAATAAGAGGGTGCAAAACCGTTAAGACACTTAAAACCTAATGTAGCACCCGCCTCATCAACCTATGGGGCGGGGCCTGGGTAAACTTATGATATTCCCTTTGTATTTATGCTCAACAATAAAATAGGATGTAAGTAAAGGAAAACCACACACACAGTACTTTAAATATAAATACCTTTTAGTAACTGTATTTTTAGTTTAACAAAAAAAAACAAAATAAGAAATAAATGAACTAATCACTCGGGTTCAGTGACAACCAAAGTAATACTCAAACAGAAATTATACCCGTTCAAATCACTCCAAATACATAAAAATGAACCAAACATGTGATGGGCCCACACACACACACACTTTCACTCACACACCCCACAGTTCACAGAAGTCCAGGAAAAACTACCCCTACAACCCTGTTGCAGGCCTGTTTCGTGCTTGTGTGCGTTGGACCTCAAACACTGGTCTCACTCTCTGAGCGAAGAAAAAAAACGTAGCACGTGCCAAGCAGTGGTTACTCACGGCTCCCATCACAGTCCATGTTCCCCGCTGTCCGCGGGGAACTGAGGAAAATGGCGCCTCGCCGGCAGGTACAGCCACGATGCTGGATCCGCTCGGTACGGCTCAGTCCGACTTCTCTCGTCCACACCGGAGGGCGCAGATCCTCTCACCAAGGCACCAAAGTCCGTCTTATCAGGTAACATTCCGTTTACCTAACAACAAAACTTTCAGCCTCCAAAAATCTCGAAAACACGACACAGTTTGGTCAACTCCGTCTCTCTCTCCTCCCGGAAAACACCGTTCTCTCCCGCCCCCTCACATCAAACTGCTCACGCTATTGGCCGGAGTCTCCTGAGCTCTACATGAGCCAATCAAATCAAAGACATTTTAGATAGACACTTCTTAAAACCAACAATACTGTATAAATAACATTGCACTTCAAAACATTGAACACAGATGAACTTACTTTTTTTTCTTTTTGCATGACATGAACTCTTTGTAGATTTTTTTTAACTTTTTTTCTTTAAATTGTATTTTAAGAAAACACACAACCATAACCATATTTATACATTTCTTTTTTAAACACCTCAATACAAAAATGAATTTCCCATGACTTACGAACCTGTAGATGGTTTATATATTGTTTTGAAAATACACTACACCCATTATTTTAGCAAGGGCTACACTAATAAAAGAACCTTAAAATAGAATGAGGAGCCAATGAGTGATTTTAAAACAGGCGTGATGTGGCCCCCCTCTGGTCCTCATCAGCACTCGTGCAGCAGAGTTTTGTAAAAGTTGTAGTGTTGATAAAGTTTTCTTTGGAGACCAGAGAGCTGGGCGTTACAATAGTCAATCTGACAGGAGATAAAAGCATTAGCTCCTCCTCTTCCTGAGACAGAAGTGGGCGGAGTCTGGCTATATTCTTCAGGTGATAAAAACCAGTCTTTGTGACATTTTTGATTCACAAACAGCTGTGTGTCATCAGGAGACACAGACACATACAGCTGTGTGTAATCAGGAGACACTGTCACATACAGCTGTGTGTAATCAGGAGACATACAGCTGTGTGTAATCAGGAGACACTGTCACATACAGCTGTGTGTAATCAGGAGACACTGTCACATACAGCTGTGTGTAATCAGGAGACATACAGCTGTGTGTCATCAGGAGACACAGACACATACAGCTGTGTGTCATCAGGAGACACTGTGTGTCATCAGGAGACACATACATCTGTGTGTCATCAGGAGACACTGTCACATACAGCTGTGTGTCATCAGGAGACACATACAGCTATGTGTCATCAGGAGACACTGTCACATACAGCTGTGTGTCATCAGGAGACACTGTCACATACAGATGTGTGTCGTCAGGAGACACACATCTGTGTGTCATCAGGAGACACTGTCACATACAGTTGTGTGTCATCAGGAGACACCGTCACATACATCTGTTTGTCATCAGGAGACACATACAGCTGTGTGTCATCAGGAGACACTGTCAAATACAGCTGTGTGTCATCAGGAGACACCGTCACATACATCTGTTTGTCATCAGGAGACAAATACAGCTGTGTGTCATCAGGAGACACTGTGTGTCATCAGGAGACACTGTCACATACAGATGTGTGTCGTCAGGAGACACATACAGCTGTGTGTCATCAGGAGACACTGTCACATACAGTTGTGTGTCATCAGGAGACGCTGTCACATACAGCTGTGTGTCATCAGGAGACACATACAGCTGTGTGTCATCAAGAGACACTATGTGTCATCAGGAGACACATACAGCTGTGTGTCATCAGGAGACACTGTCACATACAGCTGTGTGTCATCAGGAGACACATACAGCTGTGTGTCATCAGGAGACACTGTCCCCTACAGCTGTGTGTCATCAGGAGACACTGTCACATACAGCTGTGTGTCATCAGGAGACACATACAGCTGTGTGTCATCAAGAGACACTATGTGTCATCAGGAGACACTGTCACATACAGCTGTGTGTCATCAGGAGACACATACAGCTGTGTGTCATCAAGAGACACTATGTGTCATCAGGAGACACTGTCACATACAGCTGTGTGTCATCAGGAGACACTGTCACATACAGCTGTTTGTCATCAGGAGACACTGTGTCATCAGGAGACACATACAGCTGTGTGTCATCAGGAGACACATACAGCTGTGTGTCATCAAGAGACACTATGTGTCCTCAGGAGACACTGTCACATACAGCTGTGTGTCATCAGGAGACACTGTCACATACAGCTGTGTTTCGTCAGGAGACACATACAGCTGTGTGTCATCAGGAGACACTGTCACATACAGCTGTGTGTAATCAGGAGACATACAGCTGTGTGTCATCAGGAGACAGAGACACATACAGCTGTGTGTCACCAGGAGACAATGTCACATACATCTGTGTGTCATCAGGAGACACTGTCACATACAGCTGTGTGTCATCAGGAGACGCTGTCACATACAGCTGTGTGTCATCAGGAGACACTGTCACATACAGCTGTTTGTCATCAGGAGACACTGTGTCATCAGGAGACACATACAGCTGTGTGTCATCAGGAGACACATACAGCTGTGTGTCTTCAGGAGACACTGTCACATACAGCTGTGTGTCATCAGGAGACACTGTCAAATACAGCTTAGTGTCGTCAGGAGACACATACAGCTATGTGTCATCAGGAAACGCTGTCACATACAGCTGTGTGTCATCAGGAGACACATACAGCTGTGTGTCATCAGGAGACACTGTCACATACAGCTGTGTGTCATCAGGAGACACATACAGCTGTGTGTCATCAGGAGACACTGTCCCCTACAGCTGTGTGTCATCAGGAGACACTGTGTTTCATCAGGAAACACTGTCACATACAGCTGTGTTTCGTCAGGAGACACTGTGTGTCATCAGAAGACACTGTCACATACAGCTGTGTGTCATCAGGAGACACATACAGCTGTGTGTCATCAAGAGACACTATGTGTCATCAGGAGACACTGTCACATACAGCTGTGTGTAATCAGGAGACATACAGCTGTGTGTCATCAGGAGACAGAGACACATACATCTGTGTGTCATCAGGAGACAATGTCACATACAGCTGTGTGTCATCAGGAGACACTGTCACATACAGCTGTGTGTCATCAGGAGACACTGTCACATACATCTGTGTGTCATCAGGAGACACTGTCACATACAGCTGTGTGTCATCAGGAGACACTGTCACATACAGCTGTGTGTCATCAGGAGACACATACAGCTGTGTGTCATCAGGAGACGCTGTCACATACAGCTGTGTGTCATCAGGAGACACTGTGTCATCAGGAGACACATACAGCTGTGTGTCATCAGGAGACACATACAGCTGTGTGTCTTCAGGAGACACTGTCACATACAGCTGTGTGTCATCAGGAGACACTGTCAAATACAGCTTAGTGTCGTCAGGAGACACATACAGCTATGTGTCATCAGGAGACGCTGTCACATACAGCTGTGTGTCATCAGGAGACACATACAGCTGTGTGTCATCAAGAGACACTATGTGTCATCAGGAGACACATACAGCTGTGTGTCATCAGGAGACACTGTCACATACAGCTGTGTGTCATCAGGAGACACATACAGCTGTGTGTCATCAGGAGACACTGTCCCCTACAGCTGTGTGTCATCAGGAGACACTGTCACATACAGCTGTGTGTCATCAGGAGACACTGTGTTTCATCAGGAAACACTGTCACATACAGCTGTGTTTCGTCAGGAGACACTGTGTGTCATCAGAAGACACTGTCACATACAGCTGTGTGTCATCAGGAGACACATACAGCTGTGTGTCATCAAGAGACACTATGTGTCATCAGGAGACACATACAGCTGTGTGTCATCAGGAGACACTGTCACATACAGCTGTGTGTCATCAGGAGACACATACAGCTGTGTGTCATCAGGAGACACTGTCCCCTACAGCTGTGTGTCATCAGGAGACACTGTCACATACAGCTGTGTGTCATCAGGAGACACATACAGCTGTGTGTCATCAAGAGACACTATGTGTCATCAGGAGACACTGTCACATACAGCTGTGTGTCATCAGGAGACACATACAGCTGTGTGTCATCAAGAGACACTATGTGTCATCAGGAGACACTGTCACATACAGCTGTGTGTCATCAGGAGACACTGTCACATACAGCTGTTTGTCATCAGGAGACACTGTGTCATCAGGAGACACATACAGCTGTGTGTCATCAGGAGACACATACAGCTGTGTGTCATCAAGAGACACTATGTGTCCTCAGGAGACACTGTCACATACAGCTGTGTGTCATCAGGAGACACTGTCACATACAGCTGTGTTTCGTCAGGAGACACATACAGCTGTGTGTCATCAGGAGACACTGTCACATACAGCTGTGTGTAATCAGGAGACATACAGCTGTGTGTCATCAGGAGACAGAGACACATACAGCTGTGTGTCACCAGGAGACAATGTCACATACATCTGTGTGTCATCAGGAGACACTGTCACATACAGCTGTGTGTCATCAGGAGACGCTGTCACATACAGCTGTGTGTCATCAGGAGACACTGTCACATACAGCTGTTTGTCATCAGGAGACACTGTGTCATCAGGAGACACATACAGCTGTGTGTCATCAGGAGACACATACAGCTGTGTGTCTTCAGGAGACACTGTCACATACAGCTGTGTGTCATCAGGAGACACTGTCAAATACAGCTTAGTGTCGTCAGGAGACACATACAGCTATGTGTCATCAGGAAACGCTGTCACATACAGCTGTGTGTCATCAGGAGACACATACAGCTGTGTGTCATCAGGAGACACTGTCACATACAGCTGTGTGTCATCAGGAGACACATACAGCTGTGTGTCATCAGGAGACACTGTCCCCTACAGCTGTGTGTCATCAGGAGACACTGTGTTTCATCAGGAAACACTGTCACATACAGCTGTGTTTCGTCAGGAGACACTGTGTGTCATCAGAAGACACTGTCACATACAGCTGTGTGTCATCAGGAGACACATACAGCTGTGTGTCATCAAGAGACACTATGTGTCATCAGGAGACACTGTCACATACAGCTGTGTGTAATCAGGAGACATACAGCTGTGTGTCATCAGGAGACAGAGACACATACATCTGTGTGTCATCAGGAGACAATGTCACATACAGCTGTGTGTCATCAGGAGACACTGTCACATACAGCTGTGTGTCATCAGGAGACACTGTCACATACATCTGTGTGTCATCAGGAGACACTGTCACATACAGCTGTGTGTCATCAGGAGACACTGTCACATACAGCTGTGTGTCATCAGGAGACACATACAGCTGTGTGTCATCAGGAGACGCTGTCACATACAGCTGTGTGTCATCAGGAGACACTGTGTCATCAGGAGACACATACAGCTGTGTGTCATCAGGAGACACATACAGCTGTGTGTCTTCAGGAGACACTGTCACATACAGCTGTGTGTCATCAGGAGACACTGTCAAATACAGCTTAGTGTCGTCAGGAGACACATACAGCTATGTGTCATCAGGAGACGCTGTCACATACAGCTGTGTGTCATCAGGAGACACATACAGCTGTGTGTCATCAAGAGACACTATGTGTCATCAGGAGACACATACAGCTGTGTGTCATCAGGAGACACTGTCACATACAGCTGTGTGTCATCAGGAGACACATACAGCTGTGTGTCATCAGGAGACACTGTCCCCTACAGCTGTGTGTCATCAGGAGACACTGTCACATACAGCTGTGTGTCATCAGGAGACACTGTGTTTCATCAGGAAACACTGTCACATACAGCTGTGTTTCGTCAGGAGACACTGTGTGTCATCAGAAGACACTGTCACATACAGCTGTGTGTCATCAGGAGACACATACAGCTGTGTGTCATCAAGAGACACTATGTGTCATCAGGAGACACTGTCACATACAGCTGTGTGTAATCAGGAGACATACAGCTGTGTGTCATCAGGAGACAGAGACACATACATCTGTGTGTCATCAGGAGACAATGTCACATACAGCTGTGTGTCATCAGGAGACACTGTCACATACAGCTGTGTGTCATCAGGAGACACTGTCACATACATCTGTGTGTCATCAGGAGACACTGTCACATACAGCTGTGTGTCATCAGGAGACACTGTCACATACAGCTGTGTGTCATCAGGAGACACATACAGCTGTGTGTCATCAGGAGACGCTGTCACATACAGCTGTGTGTCATCAGGAGACACTGTCACATACAGCTGTGTGTCATCAGGAGACACTGTGTCATCAGGAGACACATACAGCTGTGTGTCATCAGGAGACACATACAGCTGTGTGTCTTCAGGAGACACTGTCACATACAGCTGTGTGTCATCAGGAGACACTGTCAAATACAGCTTAGTGTCGTCAGGAGACACATACAGCTATGTGTCATCAGGAGACGCTGTCACATACAGCTGTGTGTCATCAGGAGACACTGTCACATACAGCTGTGTGTCATCAGGAGACACATACAGCTGTGTGTCATCAGGAGACACTGTGTGTCATCAGGAAACACTGTCACATACAGATGTGTGTCATCAGGAAACACTGTCACATACAGATGTGTGTCATCAGGAGACATACAGCTGTGTGTCATCAGGAGACAGAGACACATACAGCTGTGTGTCACCAGGAGACACTGTCACATACAGCTGTGTGTCATCAGGAGACATACAGCTGTGTGTCATCAGGAGACAGAGACACATACAGCTGTGTGTCACCAGGAGACAATGTCACATACATCTGTGTTTCATCAGGAGTGACTGGGTGTGTGAGTGTGTGAGTGACTGGGTGTGTGAGTGTGTGAGTGACTGGGTGTGTGAGTGTGTGTGTGGCTGGGCGTGACACTAATCCCTAGCATATATTGATTTGTTTGTGAGGAGCCGACTTCAGTTCGTCTCGCGTTGTCTTGGGTGACCATATCTTGATTTCCAAACAGGAGAACACGTGGGACATTCAGACAGGCTTCTCAGAGCTTTATTATGCCTCAATGGTGCAAAATGAACTTCTGTAATCAAATCAAATATGTACCTGTAACAAAATAATAACTTTCTTTTCAAATAAATAAATACATATCTCAAGTATCTTAAAGGCCTAATGAAATGTAAAACACTACTTTGCAAAAAATTATAGTTGGGGTTCTACTTGTAAGGTTCCTCCGACTCTGCCCCACCACTGTTGTCGCAAAACAAGGTTATTTGAATTTTGAATCTCCAGCCGAGGAAGTCGGGGGAATCCTTCTTCTTCGTGGGCAGAGCCTATGTGTGACATCACGAGTTGTACAGATCTGGATCTGTTGTGTTTATATCGGCTTGTTTCCTCTTAAATATCCAAGTTTTTACAGTGTTCAGAAGTTATAGTCGGCATTTTATGAGCCTTGACGAAAGATTGAGCCTGGAAGAGACCAGAGAGGAGGAAAGGAGCACGGACGGCGGGAGCGGCTAGCCGTTAGCTCGCACTGCTAGTGACTAGCCACCAGCTCGGGCGGCTAGTAGACACAGGGCCGCCCCTGGCCAAGTGGGGGCCCTAAGCAGGATTTTATTTTGGGGCCCCCCTTCCAATAACATAATAATAATAATAATAATAATAATAATAAATGACAATTACGAACGAATCAAATGAACAGCCTCTATCAACAGTGGAACAAGAACTTTACAGATGCACACGTCTGAAAAAACTTTGTGGCATAAACAGTTTTTTCTTTTTTATTTCAACAACATCCCACCTTCAAGTGAAGCACGAGCCTCTGACTGTTTGGACTTTTTCTTTCTTTTGCTAGCTCCTGAATCGTATTGATGTTTGGAAGCCATCTCTCTCTCTCTCTCTCTCTCTCTCTCTCTCTCTCTCTTCTCTCTCTCTACTCTCTCTCTCTCTCTCTCTGTCTCTCTCTCTCTCTCTCTCTCTCTTCTCTCTCTCTACTCTCTCTCTCTCTCTCTCTGTCTCTCTCTCTCTCTCTCTCTCTCTCTCTCTCTCTCTCTCTCTCTCTCTCTCTCTCCTGCCTCAGGCTGACTTGGTGGCGGTGTTCTACGCGCCTCTCGGCAAAATGCAGCACATCCTTTGCACATTTGCAGAGAATGATGATACTTTATTGATCCCGAGGGAAATTCAATTCACTTGCGCAAAATAGGGCCCCCCATGGATCGCGGGGCCCTACGCACAGCGCGTGTTCTGTGTGTAGGGAGGGGCGGGCCTGCGTAGACGATCCAGTAACACCTGGACTCGTCTTCAGTGATTCAGTCTTCTAGCTCTTGGACGTGTTGGATCCAGGAAGCCGGTCGTTCTGCCAACAGTCAGGACTCAAAGCCTCAAAGGTGAAAACTGGCGGCTGCTGAGGCGAGGAGACGAGGACGAATGGAGGACGAAGCGTCTTCTGCTTCCTCAAACATGTTCCAGACGGGGTCACCGATGGCAGAACCACCTTCTGTGTCTTCTTCATCAATCACTGGGTTTGAAATGACCATGATGATGAAATATGGTTCAATTCAGCCTCTTCGTGGTCAAAACTCTGATCCTCCATAATGTAAACACAACTTGGGCGTGTGCACAACTCGTGATGTCACTCTGTTATTGTCAGAAGCTCCGCCCAGCAGAGGAAATAGCGCCGTTTATCAGCTATTTTCTCTCAGATTGTCGTGTTTTAACATTTGACCTTCAGCCAGTTAGCAGGAAAATGTTCTAGAAGAGACACCAGAGAGTTTTGGAGGTGGAACCTTCATTTCACTAGGACTTTAAATATCTCCCTTTTCAAGGTAATAAGATAAATCATAAATAAATTAAAAGCCTCGGATAGTGTTCAGTCTTTTCTTCACCTCCATAATGGACATGTTCTCCTGTTCCATTTCTTGAATGTGGGTGTGGAACACAGACATGAGCGAGTGCACTTGCCAGAGGTAGGTCTCAGCAAAGTCGTTTTCAAAAAACATCTTGAGTACTATGGGTGGCCTTTGCTGAGACAGAAAAAGGATTTAAAGCTGGAAACATCTGCATCATCCTCTCAATGCCTGGGAACAATGGCAGCCAGCTTGTCTCGCTGTGAGAGCCTCCTTCTGTAATCAGTCTCAACTAAATCTCAGTAGTCCTTCAGGCTCTCACAGTATGAATGTGAAAGTACTGGTAGATTTTCAAGGTGATATTCTCAATGTCAACATCTCTTGTGGCTACCCCATGATGAGCACACATATTCAATACGTGTGCTGGGCAACCCACACCAGTCTTATTCTGCAGCAGCCGCTTCAAATCTGCCAACACATTCTTTCCTGCTTCATCACGTTGGATTCCTCCAGAATTTGTGTTGCAATTGTCGCCAGTATATGTGATACATTTTTCAGATAAATTGTTTTTTGCCAGTCAGATGTTTTGCGATGGTTTCTGCTGTCTCATTAGGCGTGTCTTTAACCTCAATCAATTTTGTTTGCACACCACCCTTCTTCCAATCAAAATACTGGATGATGGTTGGGAATATATTCACTGCTCCGTGGTTCCTCCCGTCTGTAGAAACACCACAGTACTGGACTTCTTTGAGTGCTTCATGAGTGACCTCAACAGAGTGGGGCGCTATAACCCCATTGACAATGGCTTCAGTCTTAGTGTGAGCACTGCTAAGTCTCTTAGAGACGTCAGTCTGGAAAGGCCTTTCTTAGCAAGGTCCTGGTGCAGTCCCTGGTCCTGCAGCTGCCGGTCCCTGGTCCTGCAGCTGTCGGTCCCTGGTCCTGCAGCTGCCGGTCCCTGGTCCTGCAGCTGCCGGTCCCTGGTCCTGCAGCTGTCGGTCCCTGGTCCTGCAGCTGTCGGTCCCTGGTCCTGCAGCTGTCGTGCCGTTTTACAGGATGAAATGCCGTTGTACTTCTGCTGCATTTACAGCCTCCTCTGTTTTCCTGAGTCTGACAAAGAACTCAGTCAACTTTGCAGAAGAATTCCCGCCTCGCACAGCTTTTTTTTGTTTTTCAGTCTCCATGTGAGCGTTGAGATCTCCAGCACCTTGATGAGACACTGAAACCCACGGTGCACTCCGCCTCCCACCGTCTCCACCTGGACGGTATGTGGGAACATTAGTTTGCAGTTCATCTGTGAAGCTGCACTTATGCTTCGGCATTTTGCATGCACTGCTGCTCCCCGTCTCCTCCGTCTCCCCGTCTCCTCCGTCTCCCCCGTCTCCCCCATCTCCCCCGTCTCCCCGTGTCCTCCGTCTCCCCTGTCTGCTCCCCCGTCTCCCCCATCTGCTCCGTCTCCCCCGTCTGCTCCGTCTGCTCCGTCTCCCCCATCTCCTCCGTCTCCCCTGTCTGCTCCCCCGTCTCCCCCATCTGCTCCGTCTCCCCCGTCTGCTCCGTCTCCCCGTGTCCTCCGTCTCCCCGTCTCCCCCATCTGCTCCGTCTGCTCCGTCTCCCCCGTCTGCTCCGTCTCCCCGTGTCCTCCGTCTCCCCGTCTCCTCCGTCTCCCCCATCTGCTCCGTCTGCCCTGTCTGCTCCCCCGTCTGCACCATCTCCCCCGTCTGCTCCGTCTCCCCCGTCTGCTCCATCTCCCCGTCTCCCCCGTCTGCTCCATCTCCCCGTCTCCCCGTCTCCCCCGTCTGCTCCCCCGTCTGCTCCGTCTCCCCTGTCTGCTCCCCCGTCTGCTCCGTCTCCCCCGTCTGCTCCATCTCGCCATCTGCTCCGTCTCCCCCGTCTCCCCTGTCTGCTCCGTCTCCCCCGTCTGCTCCATCTCCCCATCTCCCCCGTCTGCCCCATCTCCTCCGTCTCCCCCGTCTCCTCCGTTCCCTGTGAGTGTGCACGTCCTCTCTGGAATTACTTCACGCAACAAAGTAGCTTTCGTAGTATTTGTGTGCAAAGCGCCGGTCAATGCAAGTACAAGCTTGATGGTTCCATGAAAAACAGTGAACCCCAGACCTTTTCAATAACTTATAAAAAACCACCTGATGCCCGGACAGGACGTAAAAGTGGACATGTCCAGGCAAAAGAGGAGGTTTGGTCACCCTGGCGTTGTGGCAACGGTCAGCTGGATAAAACAGAGTAACAGGATCAAAGCCCATCAGCAGTCATGTTCCACATTAGTCTTTATTTACAGCTTCATCATGAAGACCAGAAAGAACCCAACAGAGACACATTATTACACTGTGGTTCCTGTGAGGCCCCCCAGGGGGCGCTGCAGGCTACATCAGACCCCCCAGGGTTGCACATTCAGAGAAATTACAATTTATTTCCAAGGTTACGACTGTTTCCTCATACAAACTGAACTTCTCAAGAAAGTTTTCATTTTTCTGCATCCGGTGAAACAGCACAAACATGTCTTCCAGGACTTCCTCTCCGGCCCAGCACCCCTTATTGCAGCAGATTTATAAAAGAAAGCATGTGAGAAGAGCTGGTCTGGGACCAGGGTCCGGTTCAGAGGGGATCAGTTGCAGGTTTCTGAACTTCAGTTTGTGACTTTTCCAACCTTTTGGTTCCAGACGTGTTTTGTCATCGACTTTCTGCTCAGATTTTACGCATAAATACAAATATGTAGAAAAGCATGAAAATGACACAATTGAATAAATTGAACCTTCATTTTCGGTGTTTCACAGCTGAATTGAAATGAAAATGTAGAAAAACGATGAAAATTCTGCGTAGAAATCAAAAACTTTAACCTTTGACACAGATTTACTTTAAAAATCAACCAATTTACCAAATATACATGTTTTTCCTCCTGAATGGGCGACTTGAGTTTCTTTGGCTGGTTTAAACGTCTTTCTGAGATTAGTTTTAGGTTCTGCACGACTCCTGCAGACCTGGTCTGAGTCGACTTTACTGGACAGGAAGTAGAATCCATTTGAAGTGTTTGGTAGGTAAACTCGTACGAGGGTCTCGTAGCTGCTGAAGTTTCATCCGTTAGCTGTGAGACGAGCCAGTTCATGGTCAATAGAAAAAGTTCTACAAAGAAAAAAGCATGAAGTCTTTGGAATTTCCCAGTTCTCATCAGGAATTCGTCGTAAAGTCGGATCCATCTGCTTCACGAGTACGAACACTAAGTTTTTCCAGCAGGTTTTAATTCAAATGTTTTATCAAAGTCAAGAACAGAAAAGACCAATGGAGGATGGAATCTGGTCCGTTGGACACTTTAAGAGTAGAAAAACCAAAGAAGACATGGGGTGATTAAGTGAAGAGTACCTGCTATTCCTAATTTGTATATAGGGGGCGCAGTTTGACTTCTATACACTCACTTATGCAAAGAAGGAAAAAATGTGGTCACATCTGCAGAAATCCCATGAAAAGTGAATCAAAAGTGAATATTTTCACATTTCCAGGCTGTAACAGAATTTTGTTTTGACACCTAATTTTGATCTCATGGAGCCTCTGAAAGACAAAGACATGAATTCTTTTGTGTTATTTCAGTGTGTTTCGATACTTTTGCAACGTTGGGAAAATGTATGTGAAGGAATGTTGAGGTATACGTGAAACGCCTGGTGTTTGTACTCGTGATTCCTTCGAGGATGATTGTTGACCCTCATCAGCTGGGGTCACGTCCAGAGTCCTACAGAAGATGGACAATGCAGAAAACTCACCACAGCAGTGATGGTACTTCCTGAAGCTGTTTGATGTGTTTGAACAGTTTGGCTTGTTATCATGATGGAGAACAAAAAGAGAGAGGGGACTTTGAATTAATCTGATCCGAGGTTCAAACCCTGGTGACCCACAGACTGGTCACGGTCCACATGTCAGGATTGTTTTAGAACAGATTTACTTATTGCTTCATACACCCAAACAGTTTGAATCTCCCACCGGACTGAACAAGTCACTGAAGACAAGCTGCAGGACACGCCCACTGTCACCAACATGCACGAGCAAAGCCCCCGAGAAGGTCCCAGAACACACTTTGAGAACCACTAGTTGGCCTGACGGTGCTTCATTTTCTGTCTTTATTGACCTCATGTTGACTTAAGACATCTGATCTGAGGCTGTAAAATTAGATTTAGTCATGTTGAGGAAAAGCAGAATGAGCCTTTTCATTTGAAATGCTCCTGCTTTTATACGTGATGAGAGTGGGCGTGGCCACCAGTTGGTCTTCATTGTAATATTTTGTCCAATCAGAGATCAGACCTCCTTCGTGGCTCCAGGTGGAAACAGTGAGGAACCAGAGGTTTGATGGGACTGTTTGTGTCTCAGGTACCAATGTGGTACAAGGAGCAGCTTCTCCGTTGTGAGCCGAGTTCTACGTTCCTCCTGGAGTCGGTGGACCGTGGAGGACCGGGACAGGAACCCGGGGTCAAGGTGTCACATCAGGAAACCTTGGCTGTTCATCAGTGTTCCTCGCTGGGCTCCTGGAGCGCCGCCTCGTCTCTGAGGACTGACGGGAGCGCTTCATTCCGAGCGTCGGCCTGAGGGGTGACAGAACCATCACTTGGTCTCTGCGACCGCTCACTGCCCTCGGCGTTGCTTGGCGAGGGCGACAGTGGCGCTGCGTCCTCTCCGTCTCAGTATTTCTTTGCCTCTGCGCCCGGCGATGCTGCCGCGTTGGGCAGGAAGAGCGGTTTGGGCGGGATTTGTGGTTTGAGCGACGAGGTCCTGCGGACAACGGCGGCCCGCTGCGGGTGTGGACCTTCGTTGTAGCTGTGCTGCCGCGTCAGGCAGGCACTAGCAACGGATGGCCGTGGGTTCCCCCGGGTGGCTCCCCCCCCCCCCGCGGCACCGTGCCGGACATTGCTGCTGCTGTTGTTGGTGTTCATCCTGGCCAGGAAGTGCTGCGAGTAGGACGCCCCGCGCTGGTTGAAGCTGTGGTGGCGGGGCACGGCTCCGCCACCACTGCCCATCTTGATGAGGGCGTGGCGCTGGGAGTGGTGGCGTGTGATGGAAATGGCTCCGCCCCCTCCGGGTCGCTCCGGTATGACCTGCTGCTGCAGTGGCGTGGAGGAGGTGGAAGAGGAGACGGAGGGTACGGAGGTGGAGGAGGTGGGGTTGTTGGAGGAGGATGAAGAAGAGGAGGATGAGGAGTTCCCCGGAGGAAGGTCCAGCTGCTTGCCGTCACTTGGCAGCAGCGAGGCGTTGAAGAACGTCTGGGTCTCCGGGATGGACGGCTGCTGGTGCTGAGCACTGTTGTTGTTGTTGTGGTGGTGGTGGTGGTGGTGGGGGCGTGTCTGTCCGTGGTGGTGATGAAGATGATGGTGGTGAAAGCCCCCAGTGGAGGAGGCGGAGGAGGAGGCAGCTCCAGGGAACGAGGAAGTGGAGGTGAGCACCTTGATGCCGCCGGTTCCTGAAGCGCTGACCTCGTGGATGTGTTTGAGCAGTTCATCTAGCGCCGACACATCCACCACCGCCTGGGGCAGACCCTGCTGGGAGGGCGCTGCCGCTGCAGCTCCTCCTGCTGCTGCTGCTCGCTCTTCACTGCAGACCTTCCTCTTCTCAGGGAGGTGCAGGGATGAAGAAGAAGCACCCACTCCGTGGTTGGAGAAGGGGAAGTTCCCCACCACGGCCATGAAGCCCAGGCTGGACGCTGAGCAGCTGGGACCCGCTTTGGGCTCCTGGGCGTTGTTGCAGTTGTGATTCTTCTCGTACTGATGCTGCCGCAGAGCCTTCATGCTCTTGATGGGCAGCTCGGGCGTGGAGTCGGGCGTCGGCAGGCCAGAGAGCTCCTCATCACCCTGAGAGAGAGACTGACCTGAGGTTAGACCAACCAGACAGGAAACAGACAGGAAGCTGACAAGAAGCACAGGAAACCAACAGGAAACCAACAGGAAGCTGACAAAAAGCACAGGAAACCAACAGGAAACCAACAGGAAGCTGACAAGAAGCACAGGAAACCAACAGGAAGCTAACAAGAAGCACAGGAAACCAACAGGAAGCTGACAAGAAGCACAGGGAACCAACAGGGAACAGACAAGAAGCACAGGGAACCAACAGGGAACCAACAGGAAGCTAACAAGAAGCACAGGGAACCAACAGGAAGCTGACAAGAAGCACAGGAAACCAACAGGAAACCAACAGGAAGCTGACAAGAAGCACAGGGAACCAACAGGGAACAGACAAGAAGCACAGGGAACCAACAGGGAACAGACAAGAAGCACAGGGAACCAACAGGAAGCTAACAAGAACCACAGGGAACCAACAGGGAACAGACAAGAAGCACAGGGAACCAACAGGAAGCTAACAAGAACCACAGGGAACCAACAGGAAACCAACAGGAAGCTGACAAGAAGCACAGGGAACCAACAGGGAACAGACAAGAAGCACAGGGAACCAACAGGGAACAGACAAGAAGCACAGGGAACCAACAGGAAGCTAACAAGAACCACAGGGAACCAACAGGGAACAGACAAGAAGCACAGGGAACCAACAGGAAGCTAACAAGAACCACAGGGAACCAACAGGAAACCAACAGGAAGCTGACAAGAAGCACAGGGAACCAACAGGGAACAGACAAGAAGCACAGGGAACCAACAGGGAACAAACAGGAAGCTAACAAGAAGCACAGGGAACCAACAGGAAGCTGACAAGAAGCACAGGGAACCAACAGGGAACCAACAGGAAGCTAACAAGAAGCACAGGGAACCAACAGGGAACCAACAGGAAGCTAACAAGAAGCACAGGAAACCCACAGGAAACCAACAGGAAGCTGACAAGAACCAACAGGAAGCTGACAAGAGCCAACAGGAAGCTGACAAGAAGCACAGGAAAACAACAGGAAACCAACAGGAAGCTGACAAGAAGCACAGGAAAACAACAGGAAACCAACAGGAAGCTGACAAGAAGCACAGGAAACCAACAGGAAACCAACAGGAAGCTGACAAAAAGCACAGGAAACCAACAGGAAGCTGACAAGAAGCACAGGGAACCAACAGGGAACAGACAAGAAGCACAGGGAACCAACAGGGAACCAACAGGAAGCTAACAAGAACCACAGGGAACCAACAGGAAACCAACAGGAAGCTGACAAGAAGCACAGGGAACCAACAGGGAACAGACAAGAAGCACAGGGAACCAACAGGGAACCAACAGGAAGCTAACAAGAAGCACAGGGAACCAACAGGGAACCAACAGGAAGCTGACAAGAAGCACAGGGAACCAACAGGGAACCAACAGGAAGCTAACAAGAAGCACAGGAAACCCACAGGAAACCAACAGGAAGCTGACAAGAACCAACAGGAAGCTGACAAGAGCCAACAGGAAGCTGACAAGAAGCACAGGAAAACAACAGGAAACCAACAGGAAGCTGACAAGAAGCACAGGGAACCAACAGGGAACCAACCGGAAACCAACAGGAAGCTGACAAGAAGCACAGGAAACCCACAGGAAACCAACAGGAAGCTGACAAGAAGCAGAGGAAAACAACAGGGAATAGACAAGAAGCACAGGGAACCAACAGGAAGCTGACAAGAACCAGCAGGAAACCAACAGGGAACAGACAGTAAGCTGACAAGAAGTACAGGGAACCAACAGGGAACAGACAGGAAACCAACAGGAAACCAACAGGGAACAGACAGGAAGCTGACAAGAAGCAAAGGGAACCAACAGGGAACAGACAGGAAACAGACAGGAAACCAACAGGAAACAGACAGGGAACAGACAGGAAACCAACAGGAAACAGACAGGGAACAGACAGGAAACCAACAGGGAATAGACCGGAAGCTGACAAGGAACAGACAGAAGGCTGACAAGACGCACAGGAAACCAACAGGAAACAGACAGGGAACAGGCAGGAAGCTGACAGGAAACCAACAGGGAACAGACCGGAAGCTGACAAGGAACAGACAGGAAGCTGACAAGAAGCACAGGAAACCAACAGGAAGCTGACAAGAAGCACAGGAAACTAACCGGAAACCAACAGGAAGCTGACAAGAAGCACAGGAAACCCACAGGAAACCAACAGGAAGCTGACAAGAAGCACAGGGAACCAACAGGGAACCAACAGGGAACCAACCGGGAACCAACAGGAAGCTGACAAGAAGCACAGGGAACCAACAGGGAACAGACAAGAAGCACTGGAAACCAACAGGGAACCAACAGGAAGCTGACAAAAAGCAAAGGGAACCAACAGGGAACCAACAGGAAGCTGACAAGAAGCACAGGGAACCAACAGGGAACTAACAGGAAGCTAACAAGAAGCACAGGAAACCCACAGGAAACCAACAGGAAGCTGACAAGAACCAACAGGAAGCTGACAAGAGCCAACAGGAAGCTGACAAGAAGCACAGGAAAACAACAGGAAACCAACAGGAAGCTGACAAGAAGCACAGGGAACCAACAGGGAACCAACCGGAAACCAACAGGAAGCTGACAAGAAGCACAGGAAACCCACAGGAAACCAACAGGAAGCTGACAAGAAGCAGAGGAAACTAACCGGAAACCAACAGGAAGCTGACAAGAAGCACAGGAAACCCACAGGAAACCAACAGGAAGCTGACAAGAAGCACAGGAAACTAACCGGAAACCAACAGGAAGCTGACAAGAAGCACAGGAAACCCACAGGAAACCAACAGGAAGCTGACAAGAAGCACAGGGAACCAACAGGGAACCAACCGGGAACCAACAGGAAGCTGACAAGAAGCACAGGGAACCAACAGGGAACAGACAAGAAGCACAGGAAACCAACAGGGAACCAACAGGAAGCTGACAAAAAGCACAGGAAACCAACAGGGAACCAACAGAGAACAGACAGGAAGCTGACAAGAAGCACAGGAAACCAACAGGGAACCAACAGGGAACAGACAGGAAGCTGACAAGCAGCACAGGGAACCAACAGGGAACAGACAGGAAACTGACAGGGAACCAACAGGGAACAGACAGGAAGCTGACAAGAAGCACAGGAAACCAACAGGAAACCAAAAGGGAACCAACTTGGAACAGACAGGAAGGTGACAAGAAGCACAGGGAACCAACAGGGAACCAAAGCAGGGGAAAACAACAGGGAACCAACAGGGAACAGACAGGAAGCTGACAAGAAGCACAGGGACCCAACAGGGAACAGACAGGAAACCGACAGGGAACCAACAGGGAACAGACAGGAAGCTGACAAGAAGCACAGGAAACCAACAGGAAACCAAAAGGGAACCAACTTGGAACTGACAGGAAGGTGACAAGAAGGAAAGGTAACCAACAGGGAACAGACAAGAAGCACAGGAAACCAACAGGGAACCAACAGGAAGCTGACAAGAACCACAGGAAACCAACAGGAAGCTGACAAGAAGCACAGGAAACCAACAGGAAACCAACAGGAAGCTGACAAGAAGAACAGGAAACCAACAGGGAACAGACAAGAAGCACAGGGAACCAACAGGGAACCAACAGGAAGCTGACAAGAAGCACAGGAAACCAACAGGAAACCAACAGGAAACCAACAGGGAACTAACAGGAAGCTGACAAGAACCACAGGAAACCAACAGGAAGCTGACAAAAAGCACAGGAAACCAACAGGAAACCAACGGGAAGCTGACAAGAAGCACAGGAAACCAACAGGGAACAGACAAGAAGCACAGGGAACCAACAGGGAACCAACAGGAAACTGACAAGAAGCACAGGGAACCAACAGGGAACACACAGGAAACAGACAGGAAACCAACAGGGAACTGACAGGAAACTGACAAGAAGCACAGGGAACCAACAGGGAACACACAGGAAACAGACAGGAAACCAACAGGGAACTGACAGGAAGCTGACAAGAAGCAAAGGGAACCAACAGGAAACCAACAGGAAACAGACAGGAAACCAACAGGGAACCAACAGGGAACCAACAGGGAACCAACAGGGACCAGACAGGAAGCTGACAAGAAGCAAAGGGAACCAACAGGGAACAGACAAGAAGCACAGGAAACCAACAGGAAACCAACAGGGAACCAACAGAAAGCTGACAAGAAGCACAGGAAACCAACAGGAAGCTGACAAGAAGCACAGGGAACCAACAGGAAACCAACAGGAAGCTGACAAGAACCAACAGGAAACCAAAAGGAAGCTGACAAGAAGCACAGGAATCCAACAGGAAGCTGACAAGAACCAGCAGGAAACCAACAGGGAACAGACAGTAAGCTGACAAGAAGTACAGGGAACCAACAGGGAACAGACAGGAAACAGACAGGAAACCAACAGGAAACCAACAGGGAACAGACAGGAAGCTGACAAGAAGCAAAGGGAACCAACAGGGAACAGACAGGAAACCAACAGGAAACAGACAGGGAACAGACAGGAAACCAACAGGAAACAGACAGGGAACAGACAGGAAACCAACAAGGAATAGACCGGAAGCTGACAAGGAACAGACAGAAGGCTGACAAGACGCACAGGAAACCAACAGGAAACAGACAGGGAACAGGCAGGAAGCTGACAGGAAACCAACAGGGAACAGACCGGAAGCTGACAAGGAACAGACAGGAAGCTGACAAGAAGCACAGGAAATCAACAGGAAACCAACAGGGAAAAGACAGGAAGCTGACAAGAAGCACAGGGAACCAACAGGGAACAGACAGGAAACCAACAGGAAACCAACAGGGAACCAACAGGGAACAGACAGGAAACCAACAGGAAACCAACAGGGAACCAACAGGGAGCAGACAGGAAACCAACAGGGAACAGACAGGAAACCAACAGGAAACCAACAGGAAACAGACAGGAAACCAACAGGGAACAGACAGGAAACCAACAGGGAACAGACAGGAAGCTGACAAGAAGCAAAGGGAACGAACAGGGAACAGACAAGAAGCACAGGAAACCAACAGGAAACCAACAGGGAACCAACAGGAAGCTGACAAGAAGCACAGGAAACCAACAGGAAGCTGACAAGAAGCACAGGGAACCAACAGGAAACCAACAGGAAGCTGACAAGAACCAACAGGGAACCAACAGAAAGCTGACAAGAAGCACAGGAATCCAACAGGGAACAGACAGGAAAAAGACAGGAAGCTGACAGGGAACAGACAGGGAACAGACAGGAAACCAACAGGGAACCAACAGGGAACCGACAGGAAACCGACAGGGAACAGACAGGAAGCTGACAAGAAGCACAGGGAGCCAACAGGAAACCAACAGGGAACAGACAGGAAGCTGTCAGGAAGCTGACAGGGAACAGACAGGGAACCAACAGGGAACCAACAGGGAACAGACAGGAAACCAACAGGGAACAGACAGGAAACCAACAGGAAACCAACAGGAAACAGACAGGAAACCAACAGGGAACAGACAGGAAACCAACAGGGAACAGACAGGAAGCTGACAAGAAGCAAAGGGAACGAACAGGGAACAGACAAGAAGCACAGGAAACCAACAGGAAACCAACAGGGAACCAACAGGAAGCTGACAAGAAGCACAGGAAACCAACAGGAAGCTGACAAGAAGCACAGGGAACCAACAGGAAACCAACAGGAAGCTGACAAGAACCAACAGAAACCAACAGAAAGCTGACAAGAAGCACAGGAATCCAACAGGGAACAGACAGGAAAAAGACAGGAAGCTGACAGGGAACAGACAGGGAACAGACAGGAAACCAACAGGGAACCAACAGGGAACCGACAGGAAACCAACAGGGAACAGACAGGAAGCTGACAGGAAGCTGACAGGGAAGATGCAGGAAGACAACAGGAAGCTGACAGGAAACCAACAGGGAACAGACAGGAAGCTGTCAGGAAGCTGACAGGGAACAGACAGGGAACCAACAGGGAACCAACAGGAAACCAACAGGGAACAGACAGGAAACCAACAGGGAACAGACAGGAAGCTGACAAGAAGCACAGGAAACCAACAGGGAACAGACAGGAAGCTGACAAGAAGCACAGGAAACCAACAGGGAACAGACAGGAAACCAACAGGGAACAGACAAGAAGCTGACAAGAAGCACAGGGAACCAACGGGTAACAGACAGGAAGCTAACAAGAAGCACAGGGAACCAACAGGGAACAGACAGGAAGCTAACAAGAAGCACAGGGAACCAACAGGGAACAGACAGGAAGCTGACAGGAAGCTGACAGGGAGCAGGCAGGAAGCTGACAGGAAGCTGACAGGAAACCAACAGGGAACAGACAGGAAACAGACAGGAAACCAACAGGAAACCAACAGGGAACAGACCAGAAGCTGACAAGGAACAGACAGGAAGCTGACAAGACGCACAGGAAACCAACAGGAAACAGACAGGGAACAGGCAGGAAGCTGACAGGAAACCAACAGGGAACAGACCGGAAGCTGACAAGGAACAGACAGGAAGCTGACAAGAAGCACAGGAAATCAACAGGAAACCAACAGGGAACAGACAGGAAGCTGACAAGAAGCACAGGGAACCAACAGGGAACAGACAGGAAACCAACAGGAAACCAACAGGGAACCAACAGGGAACAGACAGGAAACCAACAGGGAACAGACAGGAAACCAACAGGAAACAGACAGGAAACCAACAGGGAACAGACAGGAAGCTGACAAGAAGCAAAGGGAACCAACAGGGAACAGACAGGAAACCAACAGGGAACAGACAGGAAGCTGACATGAAGCTGTCAGGAAGCTGACAGGAAGCTGACAGGGAACAGGCAGGAAGATGACAGGAAGCTGACAGGAAACCAACAGGGAACCAACCGGAAACCAACAGGAAGCTGACAAGAAGCACAGGAAACCCACAGGAAACCAACAGGAAGCTGACAAGAAGCAGAGGAAAACAACAGGGAATAGACAAGAAGCACAGGGAACCAACAGGAAGCTGACAAGAAGCACAGGAAACTAACCGGAAACCAACAGGAAGCTGACAAGAAGCACAGGAAACCAACAGGAAACCAACAGGAAGCTGACAAGAAGCACAGGAAACCAACAGGAAGCTGACAAGAAGCACAGGAAACCAACAGGAAGCTGACAAGAAGCACAGGAAACCAACAGGAAGCTGACAAGAAGCACAGGAAACCCACAGGAAACCAACAGGAAGCTGACAAGAAGCACAGGGAACCAACAGGGAACCAACCGGGAACCAACAGGAAGCTGACAAGAAGCACAGGGAACCAACAGGGAACAGACAAGAAGCACAGGAAACCAACAGGGAACCAACAGGAAGCTGACAAGAAGCACAGGGAACAAACAGGGAACCAACCGGGAACCAACAGGAAGCTGACAAAAAGCACAGGAAACCAACAGGGAACCAACAGAGAACAGACAGGAAGCTGACAAGAAGCACAGGAAACCAACAGGGAACCAACAGGGAACAGACAGGAAGCTGACAAGCAGCACAGGGAACCAACAGGGAACCAACAGGGAACAGACAGGAAGCTGACAAGAAGCACAGGAAACCAACAGGAAACCAAAAGGGAACCAACTTGGAACAGACAGGAAGGTGACAAGAAGCACAGGGAACCAACAGGGAACCAAAGCAGAGGAAAACAACAGGGAACCAACAGGGAACAGACAGGAAGCTGACAAGAAGCACAGGGACCCAACAGGGAACAGACAGGAAGCTGACAAGAAGCACAGGAAACCAACAGGAAACCAAAAGGGAACCAACTTGGAACTGACAGGAAGGTGACAAGAAGGAAAGGTAACCAACAGGGAACAGACAAGAAGCACAGGAAACCAACAGGGAACCAACAGGAAGCTGACAAGAACCACAGGAAACCAACAGGAAGCTGACAAGAAGCACAGGAAACCAACAGGAAACCAACAGGAAGCTGACAAGAAGAACAGGAAACCAACAGGGAACAGACAAGAAGCACAGGGAACCAACAGGGAACCAACAGGAAGCTGACAAGAAGCACAGGAAACCAACAGGAAACCAACAGGGAACTAACAGGAAGCTGACAAGAACCACAGGAAACCAACAGGAAGCTGACAAAAAGCACAGGAAACCAACAGGAAACCAACGGGAAGCTGACAAGAAGCACAGGAAACCAACAGGGAACAGACAAGAAGCACAGGGAACCAACAGGGAACCAACAGGAAACTGACAAGAAGCACAGGGAACCAACAGGGAACACACAGGAAACAGACAGGAAACCAACAGGGAACTGACAGGAAACTGACAAGAAGCACAGGGAACCAACAGGGAACACACAGGAAACAGACAGGAAACCAACAGGGAACTGACAGGAAGCTGACAAGAAGCAAAGGGAACCAACAGGAAACCAACAGGAAACAGACAGGAAACCAACAGGGAACCAACAGGGAACCAACAGGGACCAGACAGGAAGCTGACAAGAAGCAAAGGGAACCAACAGGGAACAGACAAGAAGCACAGGAAACCAACAGGAAACCAACAGGGAACCAACAGAAAGCTGACAAGAAGCACAGGAAACCAACAGGAAGCTGACAAGAAGCACAGGGAACCAACAGGAAACCAACAGGGAACCAACCGGAAACCAACAGGAAGCTGACAAGAAGCACAGGAAACCCACAGGAAACCAACAGGAAGCTGACAAGAAGCAGAGGAAAACAACAGGGAATAGACAAGAAGCACAGGGAACCAACAGGAAGCTGACAAGAAGCACAGGAAACTAACCGGAAACCAACAGGAAGCTGACAAGAAGCACAGGAAACCCACAGGAAACCAACAGGAAGCTGACAAGAAGCACAGGGAACCAACAGGGAACCAACCGGGAACCAACAGGAAGCTGACAAGAAGCACAGGGAACCAACAGGGAACAGACAAGAAGCACAGGAAACCAACAGGGAACCAACAGGAAGCTGACAAGAAGCACAGGGAACAAACAGGGAACCAACCGGGAACCAACAGGAAGCTGACAAAAAGCACAGGAAACCAACAGGGAACCAACAGAGAACAGACAGGAAGCTGACAAGAAGCACAGGAAACCAACAGGGAACCAACAGGGAACAGACAGGAAGCTGACAAGCAGCACAGGGAACCAACAGGGAACAGACAGGAAACTGACAGGGAACCAACAGGGAACAGACAGGAAGCTGACAAGAAGCACAGGAAACCAACAGGAAACCAAAAGGGAACCAACTTGGAACAGACAGGAAGGTGACAAGAAGCACAGGGAACCAACAGGGAACCAAAGCAGAGGAAAACAACAGGGAACCAACAGGGAACAGACAGGAAGCTGACAAGAAGCACAGGGACCCAACAGGGAACAGACAGGAAGCTGACAAGAAGCACAGGAAACCAACAGGAAACCAAAAGGGAACCAACTTGGAACTGACAGGAAGGTGACAAGAAGGAAAGGTAACCAACAGGGAACAGACAAGAAGCACAGGAAACCAACAGGGAACCAACAGGAAGCTGACAAGAACCACAGGAAACCAACAGGAAGCTGACAAGAAGCACAGGAAACCAACAGGAAACCAACAGGAAGCTGACAAGAAGAACAGGAAACCAACAGGGAACAGACAAGAAGCACAGGGAACCAACAGGGAACCAACAGGAAGCTGACAAGAAGCACAGGAAACCAACAGGAAACCAACAGGGAACTAACAGGAAGCTGACAAGAACCACAGGAAACCAACAGGAAGCTGACAAAAAGCACAGGAAACCAACAGGAAACCAACGGGAAGCTGACAAGAAGCACAGGAAACCAACAGGGAACAGACAAGAAGCACAGGGAACCAACAGGGAACCAACAGGAAACTGACAAGAAGCACAGGGAACCAACAGGGAACACACAGGAAAAAGACAGGAAACCAACAGGGAACTGACAGGAAACTGACAAGAAGCACAGGGAACCAACAGGGAACACACAGGAAACAGACAGGAAACCAACAGGGAACTGACAGGAAGCTGACAAGAAGCAAAGGGAACCAACAGGAAACCAACAGGAAACAGACAGGAAACCAACAGGGAACCAACAGGGACCAGACAGGAAGCTGACAAGAAGCAAAGGGAACCAACAGGGAACAGACAAGAAGCACAGGAAACCAACAGGAAACCAACAGGGAACCAACAGAAAGCTGACAAGAAGCACAGGAAACCAACAGGAAGCTGACAAGAAGCACAGGGAACCAACAGGAAACCAACAGGAAGCTGACAAGAACCAACAGGAAACCAACAGGAAGCTGACAAGAAGCACAGGAATCCAACAGGAAGCTGACAAGAACCAGCAGGAAACCAACAGGGAACAGACAGTAAGCTGACAAGAAGTACAGGGAACCAACAGGGAACAGACAGGAAACAGACAGGAAACCAACAGGAAACCAACAGGGAACAGACAGGAAGCTGACAAGAAGCAAAGGGAACCAACAGGGAACAGACAGGAAACCAACAGGAAACAGACAGGGAACAGACAGGAAACCAACAGGGAATAGACCGGAAGCTGACAAGGAACAGACAGAAGGCTGACAAGACGCACAGGAAACCAACAGGAAACAGACAGGGAACAGGCAGGAAGCTGACAGGAAACCAACAGGGAACAGACCGGAAGCTGACAAGGAACAGACAGGAAGCTGACAAGAAGCACAGGAAATCAACAGGAAACCAACAGGGAAAAGACAGGAAGCTGACAAGAAGCACAGGGAACCAACAGGGAACAGACAGGAAACCAACAGGAAACCAACAGGGAACCAACAGGGAACAGACAGGAAACCAACAGGAAACCAACAGGGAACCAACAGGGAACAGACAGGAAACCAACAGGGAACAGACAGGAAACCAACAGGAAACCAACAGGAAACAGACAGGAAACCAACAGGGAACAGACAGGAAACCAACAGGGAACAGACAGGAAGCTGACAAGAAGCAAAGGGAACGAACAGGGAACAGACAAGAAGCACAGGAAACCAACAGGAAACCAACAGGGAACCAACAGGAAGCTGACAAGAAGCACAGGAAACCAACAGGAAGCTGACAAGAAGCACAGGGAACCAACAGGAAACCAACAGGAAGCTGACAAGAACCAACAGGGAACCAACAGAAAGCTGACAAGAAGCACAGGAATCCAACAGGGAACAGACAGGAAAAAGACAGGAAGCTGACAGGGAACAGACAGGGAACAGACAGGAAACCAACAGGGAACCAACAGGGAACCGACAGGAAACCAACAGGGAACAGACAGGAAGCTGACAAGAAGCACAGGGAGCCAACAGGAAACCAACAGGGAACAGACAGGAAGCTGTCAGGAAGCTGACAGGGAACAGACAGGGAACCAACAGGGAACCAACAGGGAACAGACAGGGAACCAACAGGGAACAGACAGGAAACCAACAGGAAACCAACAGGAAACAGACAGGAAACCAACAGGGAACAGACAGGAAACCAACAGGGAACAGACAGGAAGCTGACAAGAAGCAAAGGGAACGAACAGGGAACAGACAAGAAGCACAGGAAACCAACAGGAAACCAACAGGGAACCAACAGGAAGCTGACAAGAAGCACAGGAAACCAACAGGAAGCTGACAAGAAGCACAGGGAACCAACAGGAAACCAACAGGAAGCTGACAAGAACCAACAGAAACCAACAGAAAGCTGACAAGAAGCACAGGAATCCAACAGGGAACAGACAGGAAAAAGACAGGAAGCTGACAGGGAACAGACAGGGAACAGACAGGAAACCAACAGGGAACCAACAGGGAACCGACAGGAAACCAACAGGGAACAGACAGGAAGCTGACAAGAAGCACAGGGAGCCAACAGGAAACCAACAGGGAACAGACAGGAAGCTGACAGGAAGCTGACAGGGAAGATGCAGGAAGACGACAGGAAGCTGACAGGAAGCTGACAGGGAACAGACAGGGAACCAACAGGGAACCAACAGGGAACAGACAGGAAACCAACAGGGAACAGACAGGAAGCTGACAAGAAGCACAGGAAACCAACAGGGAACAGACAGGAAGCTGACAAGAAGCACAGGAAACCAACAGGGAACAGACAGGAAACCAACAGGGAACAGACAAGAAGCTGACAAGAAGCACAGGGAACCAACGGGTAACAGACAGGAAGCTAACAAGAAGCACAGGGAACCAACAGGGAACAGACAGGAAGCTAACAAGAAGCACAGGGAACCAACAGGGAACAGACAGGAAGCTGACAGGAAGCTGACAAGGAACAGACAGGAAGCTGACAAGAAGCACAGGAAATCAACAGGAAACCAACAGGGAACAGACAGGAAGCTGACAAGAAGCACAGGGAACCAACAGGGAACAGACAGGAAACCAACAGGAAACCAACAGGGAACCAACAGGGAACAGACAGGAAACCAACAGGGAACAGACAGGAAACCAACAGGAAACAGACAGGAAACCAACAGGGAACAGACAGGAAGCTGACAAGAAGCAAAGGGAACCAACAGGGAACAGACAGGAAACCAACAGGGAACAGACAGGAAGCTGACATGAAGCTGTCAGGAAGCTGACAGGAAGCTGACAGGGAACAGGCAGGAAGATGACAGGAAGCTGACAGGGAACAGACAGGGAACAGACAGGAAACCAACAGGGAACCAACAGGGAACCGACAGGAAACCAACAGGGAACAGACAGGAAGCTGACAAGAAGCACAGGGAGCCAACAGGAAACCAACAGGGAACAGACAGGAAGCTGACAGGAAGCTGACAGGGAAGATGCAGGAAGACGACAGGAAGCTGTCAGGAAGCTGACAGGGAACAGACAGGGAACCAACAGGGAACCAACAGGGAACAGACAGGAAACCAACAGGGAACAGACAGGAAGCTGACAAGAAGCACAGGAAACCAACAGGGAACAGACAGGAAGCTGACAAGAAGCACAGGAAACCAACAGGGAACAGACAGGAAACCAACAGGGAACAGACAAGAAGCTGACAAGAAGCACAGGGAACCAACGGGTAACAGACAGGAAGCTAACAAGAAGCACAGGGAACCAACAGGGAACAGACAGGAAGCTAACAAGAAGCACAGGGAACCAACAGGGAACAGACAGGAAGCTGACAGGAAGCTGACAGGGAGCAGGCAGGAAGCTGACAGGAAGCTGACAGGAAACCAACAGGGAACAGACAGGAAACAGACAGGAAACCAACAGGAAACCAACAGGGAACAGACCGGAAGCTGACAAGGAACAGACAGGAAGCTGACAAGACGCACAGGAAACCAACAGGAAACAGACAGGGAACAGGCAGGAAGCTGACAGGAAACCAACAGGGAACAGACCGGAAGCTGACAAGGAACAGACAGGAAGCTGACAAGAAGCACAGGAAATCAACAGGAAACCAACAGGGAACAGACAGGAAGCTGACAAGAAGCACAGGGAACCAACAGGGAACAGACAGGAAACCAACAGGAAACCAACAGGGAACCAACAGGGAACAGACAGGAAACCAACAGGGAACAGACAGGAAACCAACAGGAAACAGACAGGAAACCAACAGGGAACAGACAGGAAGCTGACAAGAAGCAAAGGGAACCAACAGGGAACAGACAGGAAACCAACAGGGAACAGACAGGAAGCTGACATGAAGCTGTCAGGAAGCTGACAGGAAGCTGACAGGGAACAGGCAGGAAGATGACAGGAAGCTGACAGGAAACCAACAGGGAACAGACAGGAAGCTGTCAGGAAGCTGACAGGGAACCAACAGGAAACCAACAGGGAACAGACAGGAAGCTGACAAGAAGCACAGGAAACCAACAGGGAACAGACAGGAAACCAACAGGGAACAGACAGGAAGCTGACAAGAAGCACAGGGAACCAACAGGGAACAGACAGGAAGCTGACAAGAAGCACAGGAAACCAACAGGGAACAGACAAGAAGCACAGGAAACCAACAGGAAACCAACAGGGAACCAACAGGAAGCTGACAAGAAGCACAGGAAACCAACAGGAAGCTGACAAGAAGCACAGGGAACCAACAGGAAACCAACAGGAAGTTGACAAGAACCAACAGGAAGCTGACAAGAACCAACAGGAAACCAACAGGAAGCTGACAAGAAGCACAGGAATCCAACAGGGAACAGACAGGAAAAAGACAGGAAGCTGACAGGGAACAGACAGGGAACAGACAGGAAACCAACAGGGAACCAACAGGGAACCGACAGGAAACAGACAGGAAACCAACAGGGAACCGACAGGAAACAGACAGGAAACCAACAGGGAACCAACAGGGAACAGACAGGAAGCTGACAAGAAGCAAAGGGAACCAACAGGGAACAGACAGGAAGCTGACAAGAAGCAAAGGGAACCAACAGGGAACAGACAAGAAGCACAGGAAGCCAACAGGAAACCAACAGGGAACAGACAGGAAGCTGACAAGAAGCACAGGGAGCCAACAGGAAACCAACAGGGAACAGACAGGAAGCTGACATGAAGCTGTCAGGAAGCTGACAGGAAGCTGACAGGGAATAGGCAGGAAGCTGACAGGAAGCTGACAGGAAACCAACAGGGAACAGACAGGAAGCTGAAAGGAAGCTGACAGGGAACAGACAGGGAACCAACAGGGAACCAACAGGAAACCAACAGGGAACAGACAGGAAACCAACAGGGAACAGACAGGAAGCTGACAAGAAGCACAGGAAACCAACAGGGAACAGACAGGAAACCAACAGGGAACAGACAGGAAGCTGACAAGAAGCACAGGGAACCAACGGGGAACAGACAGGAAGCTAACAAGAAGCACAGGGAACCAACAGGGAACAGACAGGAAGCTAACAAGAAGCACAGGGAACCAACAGGGAACAGACAGGAAGCTGACAAGAAGCACAGGGAACCAACAGGGAACAGACAGGAAACCAACAGGAAACCAACAGGGAACCAACAGGGAACATACACGAAACCAACAGGGAACAGACAGGAAACCAACAGAAAGCTGACAAGAAGCACAGGAATCCAACAGGGAACAGACAGGAAAAAGACAGGAAGCTGACAGGGAACAGACAGGGAAGAGACAGGAAACCAACAGGGAACCGACAGGAAACCAACAGGGAACAGACAGGAAGCTGACAAGAAGCACAGGGAGCCAACAGGAAACCAACAGGGAACAGACAGGAAGCTGACATGAAGCTGTCAGGAAGCTGACAGGAAGCTGACAGGGAAGATGCAGGAAGACGACAGGAAGCTGACAGGAAACCAACAGGGAACAGACAGGAAGCTGTCAGGAAGCTGACAGGGAACAGACAGGGAACCAACAGGGAACCAACAGGAAACCAACAGGGAACAGACAGGAAACCAACAGGGAACAGACAGGAAGCTGACAAGAAGCACAGGAAACCAACAGGGAACAGACAGGAAACCAACAGGGAACAGACAGGAAGCTGACAAGAAGCACAGGGAACCAACGGGTAACAGACAGGAAGCTAACAAGAAGCACAGGGAACCAACAGGGAACAGACAGGAAGCTAACAAGAAGCACAGGGAACCAACAGGGAACAGACAGGGAACAGGCAGGAAGCTGAAAGGAAACCAACAGGGAACAGACCGGAAGCTGACAAGGAACAGACAGGAAGCTGACAAGAAGCACAGGAAATAAACAGGAAACCAACAGGGAACAGACAGGAAGCTGACAAGAAGCACAGGGAACCAACAGGGAACAGACAGGAAACCAACAGGAAACCAACAGGGAACCAACAGGGAACAGACAGGAAACCAACAGGGAACAGACAGGAAACCAACAGGAAACAGACAGGAAACCAACAGGGAACCAACAGGGAACAGACAGGGAACCAACAGGGAACAGACAGGAAGCTGACAAGAAGCAAAGGGAACCAACAGGGAACAGACAGGAAGCTGACAAGAAGCAAAGGGAACGAACAGGGAACAGACAAGAAGCACAGGAAACCAACAGGAAACCAACAGGGAACCAACAGGAAGCTGACAAGAAGCACAGGAAACCAACAGGAAGCTGACAAGAAGCACAGGGAACCAACAGGAAACCAACAGGAAGCTGACAAGAACCAACAGGAAACCAACAGAAAGCTGACAAGAAGCACAGGAATCCAACAGGGAACAGACAGGAAAAAGACAGGAAGCTGACAGGGAACAGACAGGGAACAGACAGGAAACCAACAGGAAACCAACAGGGAACAGACAGGAAGCTGACAAGAAGCACGGGGAGCCAACAGGAAACCAACAGGGAACAGACAGGAAGCTGACATGAAGCTGTCAGGAAGCTGACAGGAAGCTGACAGGGAACAGGCAGGAAGACGACAGGAAGCTGACAGGAAACCAACAGGGAACAGAGAGGAAGCTGTCAGGAAGCTGACAGGGAACAGACAGGGAACCAACAGGGAACCAACAGGAAACCAACAGGGAACAGACAGGAAACCAACAGGGAACAGACAGGAAGCTGACAAGAAGTACAGGAAACCAACAGGGAACAGACAGGAAACCAACAGGGAACAGACAGGAAGCTGAGAAGAAGCACAGGGAACCAACGGGTAACAGACAGGAAGCTAACAAGAAGCACAGGGAACCAACAGGGAACAGACAGGAAGCTAACAAGAAGCACAGGGAACCAACAGGGAACAGACAGGAAACAGACAGGAAACCAACAGGAAACCAACAGGGAACAGACCGGAAGCTGACAAGGAACAGACAGGAAGCTGACAAGACGCACAGGAAACCAACAGGAAACAGACAGGGAACAGGCAGGAAGCTGACAGGAAACCAACAGGGAACAGACCGGAAGCTGACAAGGAACAGACAGGAAGCTGACAAGAAGCACAGGAAATCAACAGGAAACCAACAGGGAACCGACAGGAAGCTGACAAGAAGCACAGGGAACCAACAGGGAACAGAGAGGAAACCAACAGGAAACCAACAGGGAACCAACAGGGAACAGACAGGAAACCAACAGGAAACAGACAGGAAACCAACAGGGAACAGACAGGAAGCTAACAAGAAGCACAGGGAACCAACAGGGAACAGACAGGAAGCTGACAAGAAGCACAGGGAACCAACAGGGAACAGACAGGAAACCAACAGGAAACCAACAGGGAACCAACAGGGAACATACAGGAAACCAACAGGGAACAGACAGGAAACCAACAGAAAGCTGACAAGAAGCACAGGAATCCAACAGGGAACAGACAGGAAAAAGACAGGAAGCTGACAGGGAACAGACAGGGAAGAGACAGGAAACCAACAGGGAACCGACAGGAAACCAACAGGGAACAGACAGGAAGCTGACAAGAAGCACAGGGAGCCAACAGGAAACCAACAGGGAACAGACAGGAAGCTGACATGAAGCTGTCAGGAAGCTGACAGGAAGCTGACAGGGAAGATGCAGGAAGACGACAGGAAGCTGACAGGAAACCAACAGGGAACAGACAGGAAGCTGTCAGGAAGCTGACAGGGAACAGACAGGGAACCAACAGGGAACCAACAGGGAACCAACAGGAAACCAACAGGGAACAGACAGGAAACAAACAGGGAACAGACAGGAAGCTGACAAGAAGCACAGGAAACCAACAGGGAACAGACAGGAAACCAACAGGGAACAGACAGGAAGCTGACAAGAAGCACAGGGAACCAACGGGTAACAGACAGGAAGCTAACAAGAAGCACAGGGAACCAACAGGGAACAGACAGGAAGCTAACAAGAAGCACAGGGAACCAACAGGGAACAGACAGGGAACAGGCAGGAAGCTGAAAGGAAACCAACAGGGAACAGACCGGAAGCTGACAAGGAACAGACAGGAAGCTGACAAGAAGCACAGGAAATAAACAGGAAACCAACAGGGAACAGACAGGAAGCTGACAAGAAGCACAGGGAACCAACAGGGAACAGACAGGAAACCAACAGGAAACCAACAGGGAACCAACAGGGAACAGACAGGAAACCAACAGGGAACAGACAGGAAACCAACAGGAAACAGACAGGAAACCAACAGGGAACCAACAGGGAACAGACAGGAAACTGACAAGAAGCACAGGGAACCAACAGGGAACAGACAGGAAACCAACAGGGAACCAACAGGGAACAGACAGGGAACCAACAGGGAACAGACAGGAAGCTGACAAGAAGCAAAGGGAACCAACAGGGAACAGACAGGAAGCTGACAAGAAGCAAAGGGAACGAACAGGGAACAGACAAGAAGCACAGGAAACCAACAGGAAACCAACAGGGAACCAACAGGAAGCTGACAAGAAGCACAGGAAACCAACAGGAAGCTGACAAGAAGCACAGGGAACCAACAGGAAACCAACAGGAAGCTGACAAGAACCAACAGGAAACCAACAGAAAGCTGACAAGAAGCACAGGAATCCAACAGGGAACAGACAGGAAAAAGACAGGAAGCTGACAGGGAACAGACAGGGAACAGACAGGAAACCAACAGGAAACCAACAGGGAACAGACAGGAAGCTGACAAGAAGCACGGGGAGCCAACAGGAAACCAACAGGGAACAGACAGGAAGCTGACATGAAGCTGTCAGGAAGCTGACAGGAAGCTGACAGGGAACAGGCAGGAAGACGACAGGAAGCTGACAGGAAACCAACAGGGAACAGAGAGGAAGCTGTCAGGAAGCTGACAGGGAACAGACAGGGAACCAACAGGGAACCAACAGGAAACCAACAGGGAACAGACAGGAAACCAACAGGGAACAGACAGGAAGCTGACAAGAAGTACAGGAAACCAACAGGGAACAGACAGGAAACCAACAGGGAACAGACAGGAAGCTGAGAAGAAGCACAGGGAACCAACGGGTAACAGACAGGAAGCTAACAAGAAGCACAGGGAACCAACAGGGAACAGACAGGAAGCTAACAAGAAGCACAGGGAACCAACAGGGAACAGACAGGAAACAGACAGGAAACCAACAGGAAACCAACAGGGAACAGACCGGAAGCTGACAAGGAACAGACAGGAAGCTGACAAGACGCACAGGAAACCAACAGGAAACAGACAGGGAACAGGCAGGAAGCTGACAGGAAACCAACAGGGAACAGACCGGAAGCTGACAAGGAACAGACAGGAAGCTGACAAGAAGCACAGGAAATCAACAGGAAACCAACAGGGAACAGACAGGAAGCTGACAAGTAGCACAGGGAACCAACAGGGAACAGAGAGGAAACCAACAGGAAACCAACAGGGAACCAACAGGGAACAGACAGGAAACCAACAGGGAACAGACAGGAAACCAACAGGAAACAGACAGGAAACCAACAGGGAACAGACAGGAAGCTGACAAGAAGCAAAGGGAACCAACAGGGAACAGACAGGAAACCAACAGGGAACAGACAGGAAGCTGACATGAAGCTGTCAGGAAGCTGAAAGGAAGCTGACATGGAACAGGCAGGAAGATGACAGGAAGCTGACAGGAAACCAACAGGGAACAGACAGGAAGCTGTCAGGAAGCTGACAGGGAACAGACAGGGAACCAACAGGGAACCAACAGGAAACCAACAGGGAACAGACAGGAAGCTGACAAGAAGCACAGGAAACCAACAGGGAACAGACAGGAAACCAACAGGGAACAGACAGGAAGCTGACAAGAAGCACAGGGAACCAACGGGTAACAGACAGGAAGCTAACAAGAAGCACAGGGAACCAACAGGGAACAGACAGGAAGCTGTCAGGAAGCTGACAGGGAGCAGGCAGGAAGCTGACAGGAAGCTGACAGGAAACCAACAGGAAACCAACAGGGAACAGACCGGAAGCTGACAAGGAACAGACAGGAAGCTGACAAGACGCACAGGAAACCAACAGGAAACAGACAGGGTACAGGCAGGAAGCTGACAGGAAACCAACAGGGAACAGACCGGAAGCTGACAAGGAACAGACAGGAAGCTGACAAGAAGCACAGGAAATCAACAGGAAACCAACAGGGAACAGACAGGAAGCTGACAAGAAGCACAGGGAACCAACAGGGGACAGACAGGAAACCAACAGGAAACCAACAGGGAATCAACAGGGAACCAACAGGGAACAGACAGGAAACCAACAGGGAACAGACAGGAAACCAACAGGAAACAGACAGGAAACCAACAGGGAACCAACAGGGAACAGACAAGAAGCACAGGAAACCAACAGGAAACCAACAGGAAGCTGACAAGAAGCACAGGAAACCAACAGGAAGCTGACAAGAAGCACAGGGAACCAACAGGAAGCTGACAAGAACCAACAGGAAACCAACAGGAAGCTGACAAGAAGCACAGGAATCCAACAGGGAACAGACAGGAAAAAGACAGGAAGCTGACAGGGAACCGACAGGGAACAGACAGGAAACCAACAGGGAACCAACAGGGAACCGACAGGAAACAGACAGGAAACCAACAGGGAACTGACAGGAAACAGACAGGAAACCAACAGGGAACCAACAGGGAACAGACAGGAAGCTGACAAGAAGCAAAGGGAACCAACAGGGAACAGACAAGAAGCACAGGAAACCAACAGGAAACCAACAGGGAACCAACAGGAAGCTGACAAGAAGCACAGGAAACCAACAGGAAGCTGACAAGAAGCACAGGAATGCAACAGGGAACAGACAGGAAAAAGACAGGAAGCTGACAGGGAACAGACAGGGAACAGACAGGAAACCAACAGGGAACCAACAGGGAACCGACAGGAAACCGACAGGAAACCAACAGGGAACAGACAGGAAGCTGACAAGAAGCACAGGGAGCCAACAGGAAACCAACAGGGAACAGACAGGAAGCTGACATGAAGCTGTCAGGAAGCTGACATTAAGCTGACAGGGAATAGGCAGGAAGCTGACAGGAAGCTGACAGGAAGCTGACAGGGAACAGACAGGGAACCAACAGGGAACCAACAGGAAACCAACAGGGAACAGACAGGAAACCAACAGGGAACAGACAGGAAGCTGACAAGAAGCACAGGAAACCAACAGGGAACAGACAGGAAACCAACAGGGAACAGACAGGAAGCTGACAAGAAGCACAGGGAACCAACGGGGAACAGACAGGAAGCTAACAAGAAGCACAGGGAACCAACAGGGAACAGACAGGAAGCTAACAAGAAGCACAGGGAACCAACAGGGAACAGACAGGAAGCTGACAGGAAGCTGACAGGGAGCAGGCAGGAAGCTGACAGGAAGCTGACAGGAAACCAACAGGGAACAGACAGGAAGCTGACAAGACGCACAGGGAACCAACAGGGAACAGACAGGCAGCTAACAAGAAGCACAGGGAACCAACAGGGAACAGACAGGAAGCTGACAGGAAGCTGTCAGGAAGCTGACAGGAAGCTGACAGGGAACAGGCAGGAAGCTGTCAGGAAGCTGACAGGAAACTGACAGGGAACAGACAGGAAGCTGACAGGGAACAGACATGAAGCTGACAGGGAACAGACAGGAAGCTGACAGGAAGCTGACAGGGAACAGACAGGGAACAGACAGGAAGCTGACAGGGAACAGACAGGAAGCTGACAGGGAACAGACAGGGAACAGACAGGGAACCAACAGGGATCAGACAGGAAGCTGACAGGGAACAGACAGGAAACAGACAGGAAGCTGTCAGGAAGCTGACAGGAAGCTGACAGGAAACTGACAGGGAACAGACAGGAAGCTGACAGGAAACAGACAGGAAGCTGACAGGAAGCTGACAGGGAACAAACAGGAAGCTGACAGGAAGCTGACAGGGAACAGACAGGAAGCTGACAGGAAGCTGACAGGAAATGGGCAGAAAGCAGAGACAGAGGACAGGTTGTCGGACTGTATAGAGACAACCATGATGGTGTGGACGGTACCTGGGATAGGCTGAGTTCGGGGTCGCCCAGCTGGAGGCTGTGGTGTGGGGGGTTGAGGATGCTGGGGGAAGCGTGGCCGTTGGGGATGAAGGAGCTGTACATCTTTGGCGTGGAGACCTCCAGTTTGTCCTCCTGCAGTGAGAAAGACCCAGAACATGAGACAGATTCAGCCTCCGTCACTCGGCGTACAATTTTAGCTCCTCCCACCTTGGGCTGCCCGTCCAGCAGCCCGTTGAGCCTGGCGAGCGAGCGCAGCGACAGGGCGTGCGACAGCGAGGCCTCGGGGTCCTTCCCCAGCCGGCCGGCCCGGTGGGCGGCGCCGCGGCCACAGTAACACGACACCATGAAGGCCGACAAGATGGCGCCCAGGAAGAACGCCACCAGCACGCAGGCGATCAGCAGCGTGTAGTGAACGTTAGCCGTGGAGCGCGGCTCCATGTCTGGCAGACGGCGAACACCTGGAGGAGAGAGGGCCGGGTCAGTTCAGACCAGAGACCAGAGACCAGAGACCAGACACCAGACACCAGACACCAGAGACCAGAACAGCATGAACCTAGCACAGGAACAGCTGTTACCTCCAAGCTGGGCTAATGTAGACGGTTTGATCTGCACGACCACGACTCATAAATCTAAATAACCTTTGGACGAGATTAAAGCCTGAAATTAGAGCCCAAGACCTGAAATGAAAGACAAACTACAGACCACAGACTGAAAACTAGAGACAATAGACAGAAAACTAGAGACCACAGACTGAAAACTAGAGACAATAGACAGAAAACTAGAGACCACAGACTGAAAACTAGAGGCAATAGACTGAAAACTAGAGACCACAGACTGAAAACTAGAGACCACAGACTGAAAACTAGAGACAATAGACTGAAAACTAGAAGCTGAAACTAGAGACTAAAAACTGAAACTGGAGACTGAAAATAGAGACTAAAAACTGAAACTAGACACTGAAAATAGAGACTGAAAACTAGAGACTGAAACTAGAGACAATAGACTGAAAACTTGAAGCTGAAACTAGAGACTAAAACTAGACACTGAAACTAGAGACTGAAAACTAGAGACTGAAACTAGAGACAATAGACTGAAAACTAGAAGCTGAAACTAGAGACTAAAACTAGACACTGAAACTAGAGACTGAAAACTAGAGACTGAAACTAGAGACAATAGACTGAAAACTAGAAGCTGAAACTAGAGACTAAGACTGAGACTGGAGACTAAAGACTGAAACTCAAGATTGAAAACTAGAGAGCGAAGACTGAAAAATAGAGATTTAAACTGAAAACCAGAGCTTAAAGACTGAAACTCAAGACTGAAAACTCGAGACTAAAACTAGAGACTGAGACTAGAGACAATAGACTGAAAACTGACACTGAAACTAGAGACAATAGACTGAAACTAGAGACTGAAACTAGAGACAATAGACTGAAAACTAGAGACCACAGACTGAAAATTTGAGACAATAGACTGAAAACTAGAGACCACAGACTGAAAACTTGAGACAATAGACTGAAAACTAGAGACCACAGACTGAAAACTTGAGACAATAGACTGAAAACTAGAGACCACAGACTGAAAACTTGAGACAATAGACTGAAAAGTAGAGACCACAGACTGAAAACTTGAGACAATAGACTGAAAACTAGAGACCACAGACTGAAAACTTGAGACAATAGACTGAAAACTAGACACTGAAACTTGAGACAATAGACTGAAAACTAGAGACCACAGACTGAAAACTTGAGACAATAGACTGAAAACTAGACACTGAAACTTGAGACAATAGACTGAAAACTAGAGACCACAGACTGAAAACTTGAGACAATAGACTGAAAACTAGAGACAATAGACTGAAAACTAGAGACCACAGACTGAAAACTAGAGACATTAGACTGAAAACTAGAGACTGAAACTAGAGACAATAGACTGAAAACTAGACACTGAAACTAGAGATAATAGACTGAAAACTAGAGACTGAAACTAGAGACAATAGACTGAAAACTAGACACTGAAACTAGAGACTGAAAATTAGACACTGAAACTAGAGACTAAAAACTGAAACTGGAGACTGAAACTAGAGACTAAAACTAGACACTGAAACTAGAGACTGCCATGTGGTGCAAGGGCAACAACCTCCGCCTGAATGTGGAGAAGACGAAGGAGATTGTTGTGGACTTCAGACGACGACACTCCCAGCATGCTCCACTTCCCATGGACGGTGCTGCAGTGGAGCATGTCAGCAGCACCAAGTTCCTGGGAGTGCACATCTCTGAAGACCTGTCCTGGAGCAACAACACAGCATCACTGGCCAAGAAAGCACACCAGCGCCTGTACTGCCTCCGCAAGCCCCTCCCCCATCATGCTCTTCCTCCAGAGGCACCATGGAGAGCCAGAGCCCCTCCCCCATCATGCTCTTCCTCCAGAGGCACCATGGAGAGCCAGAGCCCCTCCCCCATCATGCTCTTCCTCCAGAGGCACCGTGGAGAGCCAGAGCCCCTCCCCCATCATGCTCTTCCTCCAGAGGCACCATGGAGAGCCAGAGCCCCTCCCCCATCATGCTCTTCCTCCAGAGGCACCGTGGAGAGCCAGAGCCCCTCCCCCATCATGCTCTTCCTCCAGAGGCACCATGGAGAGCCAGAGCCCCTCCCCCATCATGCTCTTCCTCCAGAGGCACCGTGGAGAGCCAGAGCCCCTCCCCCATCATGCTCTTCCCACAGAGGCACCGTGGAGAGCCAGAGCCCCTCCCCCATCATGCTCTTCCTCCAGAGGCACCGTGGAGAGCCAGAGCCCCTCCCCCATCATGCTCTTCCTCCAGAGGCACCATGGAGAGCCAGAGCCCCTCCCCCATCATGCCCTTCCTCCAGAGGCACCATGGAGAGCCAGAGCCCCTCCCCCATCATGCTCTTCCTCCAGAGGCACCGTGGAGAGCCAGAGCCCCTCCCCCATCATGCTCTTCCTCCAGAGGCACCGTGGAGAGCCAGAGCCCCTCCCCCATCATGCTCTTCCTCCAGAGGCACCGTGGAGAGCCTCTTCTCCAGCTGCATCACCGTGTGGTACGGCGCCTGCACCGTATCCTGCCACAAGACTCTGCAGCGCATCGTGAGGGCAGCCGAGAGGATCATTGGTGTCCCCCCCCCTGCAGGACATATGCAACACCCGCCTCACCCGCAGAGCCATCAGGATGGCAGGTGACCCCCCCACCCCTCCCACAGCCTCTTCAGCCTGCTGCCGTCGGGGAGGAGACTTCAGAGTCTCCGAGCCAAAACCAGCAGCTCAAAGAGTTTCTGCCACCAGGCAGTCAGGAGGCTCACCTCCCTCCCTGCTCTGCCCCCCCTCCCCTCCCCCTCCCCCCTCTGCCTCTGCCCCCTGCCACAGCCACCCTTACACCCCCCCCCCACACTCAAAAATGAACATTCTCTACCTCAAAAGAGACATTGTGTACATGCCACTTTACTGTTTATATGTTTATAGGGTGAATGGATTTTTATATCTTTATATTTGTTGGGATTTATGGTTGGTAATTAGCATAAATAATTACTGTAAGTAATAGATTACTGAAAGTAATAGATTACTGAAAGTAATTTAGGAAAAATTGGAATTACTAATGAAGTAAACGGTTAGTTACTCATCAGCAACTCCTAGAGTAATTGAGTAATTACTCAAAAGTTAATAAATTATCAAAAATAATTTATTAATAAAAATTATTAATTTGCATAAATTGGTTATTTATCAAATAATAATTAAATCGGGGCACCACCAGCTAAGCTGGAAATAGCTAATACCAAATTTCAGTCTCGTTTGTCAAAAAGGGTTATTTAAGTAAAGTTAACATTTCTGTGTAAATATAACAATATTAAATAACGAGGAAGGTGTGAGATTCGAGCACAGACTGTTACAAACCAGTGAATTGTCAACAATAAATACACAATGATTACCAAGAATCGATCAATTCAGTTAAAATGCGTTTATTAACAAAAAGTATTTATTCAAAAATAATTCAGAAATTATTTATTAAAACAACACAATTAAGTAATAAACAATCAAACACGAAGATCTAATCTATTAAACAGCAAACACTATGTACAAAGAAAGAGGGTGTGTATGTGTGTGTGTGTGTGTGTGAGAGTGTGTATGAGTGAGTGTGTGGAAGCCTGAGTGGGGTGTAATGACCACGAACGTCCACCAGGTGGCGGCAGGCGTTGAAGGGTCAGTGTGTGTGGGTGTAATGACCTCGAACGGACACGAGATGGCGGAGGCGTCTGGTTCGAGGCAGTAACCGGAACGACCACTAGGGGCGCGGCGGCGCACGGAGGGAGAATGCAATGACTCGACTTGTCCACCGAGTGGCGGTCTTTCAAGAGATTGCAATCACCAACGCGGCCACCAGAGGCGCTCGGCGCACTCTTTCTGGACGGCGTGACGTCACTGTGCTCGTGCACGGCTCGTGAGCTTGCTTGGAGCGTGCCTGGGGGCTCGCGGCCGAGTTTTCCCAGGGGCAGTGAACTACACACGGTCACAGAAGCCCATGCAGCAGCGCGCGGCTGCTTTTACGCGATCGTTTATGAGGAGGAGAGGAAAAAAGAAAAGGAGGGAGGGAGAAGGGCAGTGGACAGAATATGTTCAGCTCTGCACACTGTCTTGGACTACACAGTCTAGAAATGGTCTGTGCAGGTTGAGAGAGAGAGAGAGAGAGAGACAGAGAGACAGAGAGAGAGAGAGAGAGAGGAGGTTCGCGTGGATGTAAATCCAACGCGCAGACACAGATTGGTTGGAAACAGGGATCGGCGTCCCTGACTTCAACACAATAATAAACACACAGCAATATTACAGTCACGTTATTCTCATTGCCTGCCCAGACTCTAAGCCTTACTCAGTTTGACGAGGGTGAACGTGCTGCCGGCGGCCGGGAAAGTGCGTTGATTTCCCGGCTGGAGCTTGTTTTTCTCTCTGGCGTCCCAGGTAAACAAGCTCAAATGGTCTGTGGACAGGGAAAAGTCCACAGGATGATCCGAGGAGGATCAAGCGCTTCTTTTGAGGAGGGGGGAGAAGAAGCGGCTTCAGGTCTGCATGCGGGAGGACGGTGCGCTGCCAGCTGCACACTCGGACTCCGGTGAAGAAGGAAAGAAAGGAAAAAGGGAAAAGTAGAAGTAGTTCCACGGTGGTTGTCGGCTCGTCCGGCCAGGTGTGGAACTCCGGCCCGGTCACCGGGCACACGTGGCACTTCGTCTCCGTGCGAAACGGATGCGTCCGTCTTTACGCAGGTTTCAACATTGGAGAGCAAGAAATCACCCCCGCCGGGGTTTTTATACCTCTTGTTGTGGTTTCGTGTTACCGGTCGGCTCTGGGTCATGTGGACCAATCCTGACGGAGGGCCCGCCCTGGACCTTCCAGCTGGTGAGGGAGCTCTCAGGCTCCCCCTGCCGTTGGCCTCTAGTATTGCACCTTGGAGGGGGGTGATCCGGGGGGTGATCCGGGATCAATGGTGAACTTTTTCCATTCTGACCATGTGATCTCTTTGTTCTCAAAACGTGGTCTCCCCTCCCCCTTCCATGAGGTTGAGTGGCCCCCAACATATTGTTTTTCTTAATATATTATTAAGCCTTTGCACTGCGGGTCTGAGAGGACTGTGATTTCATCTGTGCTGTATGTCATGCATATCAGCACACTTGACAATAAAGCTGACTTTGACTTGACTTTGACTAGAGACAGACTGAAAACTAGAAATGAAACTAGAAACTGAAAACTAGACACTGAAACTAGAGACAATAAGACTGAAACGAGAGACTGAAAACTAGAGACTGAAACTAGAGACAATAGACTGAAAACTAGAGACAATAGACTGAAAACTAGAAGCTGAAACTAGAGACTAAGACTAAGACTGAGACTGGAGACTAAAGACTGAAACTAGAGACTAAAGACTGAAACTCAAGACTGAAAACTAGACACTGAAAACTAGAGACTGAAACTGGAGACTAAAGACTGAAATTAGAGACTAAAGAAAACCATATGAGGCGGCGTTTTAGAAGCGGGAAGTAGAGAAATTGTAAAACCCAGGCGTGTGTTGTTCATAACCCGAGGCGAGTAACAGCGTCCCTCAAGGTCTGGAGTGGAATACATGTCCTGAAGCCTCATGGAGAGCCGTGTTCATAGTGACCTGTGGATGGAACTTTTGTTTGAGAACTCAGGGGACACAAAAGATGGTTTTGGCTCATGTGGATGTAGCCTCAGAAATCTGCCTGAGCACCACACCCAGCAGGGGGTCTGGCAGCCCCATGTACTCAGAAGGTTGGTTCAGGCCCACAGGGTTTGACACCTTCAAATCCTCACACCTTATCGAAGGCCTTTGGAGATTCTTTCCCCCATCTTTGTTCCAGCTTTTCAACGGAGGAGATGAGTTGCTAGCAGCTCACCCAGCGTTAGCATACAGCTAACACTCAACCAGTGTTAGCATACAGCTAACACTCACCCAGCGTTAGCATACAGCTAACACTCACCCAGTGTTAGCATACAGCTAACACTCACCCAGTGTTAGCATCCTGCTAACACTCACCCAGTGTTAGCATACAGCTAACACTCACCCAGTGTTAGCATACAGCTAACACTCACCCAGCGTTAGCATACAGCTCAACTCACCCAGCGTTAGCATCCAGCTAACACTCACCCAGCGTTAGCATACAGCTAACACTCACCCAGCAATAGCATACAGCTAGCACTCACCCAGCGTTAGCATACAGCTACAACTCACCCAGCGTTAGCATACAGCTAACACTCACCCAGTGTTAGCATACAGCTAACACTCACCCAGCGTTAGCATACAGCTAGCACTCACCCAGCGTTAGCATCCAGCTAACACTCACCCAGTGTTAGCATTCAGCTAACACTCACCCAGCGTTAGCATACAGCTAACACTCACCCAGTATTAGCATACAGCTACCACTCACCCAGCGTTAGCATACAGCTACCACTCACCCAGCGTTAGCATACAGCTAACACTCACCCAGTGTTAGCATACAGCTAACACTCACCCAGTGTTAGCATACAGCTAACACTCACCCAGTGTTAGCATACAGCTAACACTCACCCAGTGTTAGCATACAGCTAACACTCACCCAGCATTAGCATACAGCTACCACTCACCCAGTGTTAGCATACAGCTAACACTCACCCAGCGTTAGCATCCAGCTAACACTCACCCAGCGTTAGCATACAGCTAACACTCACCCAGCATTAGCATACAGCTAACACTCACCCAGTGTTAGCATACAGCTAACACTCACCCAGCGTTAGCATACAGCTAACACCAGAGGCCTGCAACCAGGGCCTTCACTCCTCAACTCCTCTGCTGACCCACCACGAGGGTCAGACCTTCCCCTGGTCCAGAGACCAGCACCCAGAGTCTGATCTCCCATCAACCAGGAAAACCAAGCAGTTCCTCCAGGACGGACCAGGGAAACGACGCCTCACAGAACTTCTTTGTGTTTCCCTCAACCAGCAGGAAAAGCATCACAGACCTGAGCGACCAGCTCCTCAGTCTGGACAAAAGGAACAACCAGGAGCTGCAAAGAAGGACTCCTGAAACATCAACTTCATCTTCTTCTCCTCAGCCTGCAGAACCAGCAACCACAGTTAGCAGGAGGTGCTAACTACAGGAGAAGACACCAGCTTCCCTCCAGCAGGACAACAACTGAACTCCTTCAAGGAAGTGGGAACAACTGGGCTTTACCTGAGATTAGTTAAACCTGATGCTATGATAGAACTGTTTAACTTTATGAAGATGTGTTGGTTCTGTTACAGTGATTGAGTTCTATAGATAATGATATTAGGAGCAGTGATCAACCTGTAAACCAACGTTAGCTCTGCCACAGACAGACAGAAAGCTGTATATAGGTAGTTAGACTCTGTGTTTTATTTGTTTTCATTGTAAATAAATATGTTTGGAATCATACTTGCTGTTTTATTAATGAGCACAAAGGAGAATGAAATGTCGACTCTTCTGTGTCAAGAACTCCAAAATCCTTCAAGCTTGACTGTTAATTCTGGTAATTGTAATTAATTTAACTATTAATTCAACTTCCTGATTAACAGTTTAGTATATCTTATGAGACTGATAGAACTGAATTGGCTATCATTTCCTGTTAAGACAGGTGGAGCTCCGAGGTTCTGATACACATCAGATCGTTGATAATTATTCATCATCAATAGCCAAACTGCAAAACACTATATAAATGGTGCCTCGTGTTCAGGCTGAATTCACTACATTAATGGTTCTTCCCTGTGCCTGGACTCAAATTGAAAGGTGTGTGTGTGTGTGTGTGTGTGTGTGTGTGTGTGTGTGTGTGTGTGTGTGTGTGTGTGTGTGTGTGTGTGTGTGTGTGTGTGTGTGTGTGTGTGTGTGTGTGTGTGTGTGTGCACATGGGCTGGAGGTGCACGTGGATGCGAAAACGTGCTGCTGAAAGGAAGTTACAGAGGATGAAGAGATGAAGGAGGGTGTGAGGGTAAAGTAAAGGTGAGACAGAGCTGAGGGGTAATGAGGAGACGAGGGAGGATATGGACAGATCTGATGGAGGAGGGGGGCATCAGGATGGATGGATGAGAAAAGGAGCAGAAGAGCGAGAACTGAGAGATGAAAGTGTTTATTGTTTGGCTGCATTCAGCTCATCAGGTCCAGAAAGACATCAAAGACGCTCAGATACAATGACTCAGCAAAAAAAACACACACACACACACACACACACACACACACACACACACACACACACACACACACACACACACACACACACACACACACACACACACACACACACACACACACACACACACACACACACACACACACACACACACACACACACACACACACACAGCTGACTCGCTCTCATTATTGTCAGTTGTGACGCTCTCAAGTGTTCCAGAGTGTAAAACTCATCAAAGGGATCAAAAGAAGAAGAGAACGCTGTACTGCTCCGTCCCCAGGTTTGAATTCTCTCTGCCGCAACACCAGGAGTCAAGGCTTTGCTTTGATACAAGACGACTTTGATGGAAGACGAGAGAAGAAATGAGTGTTGATAGTAGAACCTCAGAACATTCAGAGTCGGATCAAGTGGAGTGGCAGAAGGACCGGGTTCCAGGATCTGGGGTTTGGTCTGGGAGAGACTGAGTCCTCCAGAGTAGCTGGAGGACAGTGGAGGGGACAGGAAGTGACACACTTGTTTGGGCTACTTTAGACGCCATACAGAAATAAGCGAGGTTATTTCATTTTATAAAATGTTTTAATTTGAACACACTCAAATTGAAACATCAAAATCAACAGAGCACTTCACCAATCAACATGACTAACGGTGAGAAGATAGAATCATTTTGCTTGGGACACTCAGGGTTGTTTGTGTTTGGTCGTGTGTGTGTGTGTGTGTGTGTGGTGGGGGGGTCTTCTCAGGACCACATCCTGGTTTGTCCTTCAGCCACGCCTCCTGGCTACACAACCACAAGACACGCTGTAGTTCACTTTGACTGGTTGGCAGGTGAAACTTCTGCCGCTGCAGCGTAGAACTGCAATACATAGAATGATTCTACATGTTGCCGCTCTATGCTGTACGTCAGCAGGTCAATGTGTTCTATAGATCATGATTCTACGATCTCTCTGCTTTGTCAGATCGTTAACATGTTCTCATCCTTCACTCGCCAACATTGCCACGCCGTAGAGGAGCCACCAACAAGTCACCACTGGAAGTCTTGTATGACAGTCGTCTACAACACTAGTGTAGAAACTGTTAGTGTCACGTCCACCTGACAGAAACTGTGGCACACCAGGAATACATGGCTTCCTTCTGACCCCAGGCTGGGCTCACACTCCTGGAACATGAGGGGAGGGATCAGCAGGGTGATCAGCAGAGGGATCAGCAGACGGATCAGCAGAGGGATCAGTAGGGTGATCAGCAGAGGGATCAGTAGGGTGATCAGTAGAGGGATCAGCAGAGGGACAGCAGGGTGATCAGCAGAGGGATCGGCAGGGTGATCAGTAGAGTGATCAGCAGGGTGATCAGCAGAGGGATCAGCAAAGGGATCAGCAGAGTGATCAGCAGAGTGATCAGCAGGGTGATCAGCAAAGTGATCAGCAGAGGGATCAGCAGGGTGATCAGCAAAGTGAGCAGCAGAGGGATCAGCAGAGTGAGCAGCAGACGGATCAGCAGAGGGATCAGCAGGGTGATCAGCAGAGTGAGCAGCATGGTGAGCAGCAGAGTGAGCAGCAGAGTGATCAGCAGGGTGATCAGCAGAGTGATCAGCAGGGTGATCAGCAAAGTGAGCAGCAGAGGGATCAGCAGAGTGAGCAGCAGAGGGATCAGCAGGGTGATCAGCAGAGGGATCAGCAGGGTGATCAGCAAAGTGATCAGTAGAGGGATCAGCAGAGGGATCAGCAGAGTGATCAGCAGGGTGATCAGCAGAGGGATCAGCATAGTGATCAGCAGAGGGATCAGCAGAGTGATCAGCAGAGTGAGCAGCATGGTGAGCAGCAGAGGGATCAGCAGAGGGATCAGCCGAGTGATCAGCAGAGTGATCAGTAGAGTGATCAGCAGGGTGATCAGCAAAGTGATCAGCAGAGGGATCAGCAGAGTGATCAGCAGGGTGACCAGCAGAGGGATCAGCAGAGTGATCAGCAGGGTGACCAGCAGAGTGATCAGCAGAGTGATCAGCAGAGTGATCAGCAGAGTGATCAGCAGGGTGATCAGCAGAGTGATCTGCTGCTTTAAGGTGGAGTAACGTTCAAGACAAGCTCCAGAAACTTCCTCCATTAGCATGAGCTCCCTCGCTCTCTCATCTGCAGCAATGCTCTCTCACCCACTCCTTCCCCAGCAGAGCCATTGGTATTCAGCTCGACAGCAGCAACAGAGGCCAGAGGCAGCACCACGTGGGGGGGGGGGGGGGGGGGGGGGGCGTTAGAGAGAAATGACAGGTGTGGATGGATTAACCGAGGGAGGGAGGGAGGGGTGAGAAAAGGGGAGAGACCTTGTCAAGTTTGACTTTTTCGCTTCACCACTGAAAAACGCTGCTAACGCACACAATCCTGCTCACTTTAAAGGTCACACACACACCTGACACACTACAGGTGTGTGTGTGTGTGTGTGTGCGCGTGCGAGGAGAATAAGAATTAAGTGATTCCCTGCAGCACTGAGCCTGGCTGCTCTCCGTCACACCCTGGACTTTGTCGGGTTCCGCTAGCTGAGACGTGTTCTGACTGGTCAGCCGCTAGAACGTTCACCAACAGTCACACTCATGATGTGCTGATGTGTAAAAACTTCACAGATCTGAAGGACAAAGCTACAAATCTCTTAGTTAGGAAGTATTTAACAAAAGCTACATTCAAATGTGAACCGGAAAACCATCTCAATGATGAAAAGATTCCATGTTTGTACTCCTGTAGCGACATTAGCCTCCATGTTTGTACTCCTGTAGCGACATTAGCCTCCATGTTTGTAGTCCTGTAGCGACATTAGCCTCCATGTTTGTACTCCTGTAGCGACATTAGCCTCCATGTTTATAGTCCTGTAGCGACATTAGCCTCCATGTTTGTACTCCTGTAGCGACATTAGCCTCCATGTTTGTAGTCCTGTAGCGACATTAGCCTCCATGTTTGTAGTCCTGTAGCGACATTAGCCTCCATGTTTGTAGTCCTGTAGCGACATTAGCCTCCATGTTTGTAGTCCTGTAGCGACATTAGTCTCCATGTTTGTAGTCCTGTAGTGACATTAGCCTCCATGTTTGTAGTCCTGTAGTGACATTAGCCTCCATGTTTGTAGTCCTGTAGTGACATTAGCCTCCATGTTTGTAGTCCTGCAGTGACATTAGCCTCCATGTTTGTAGTCCTGTAGCGACATTAGTCTCCATGTTTGTAGTCCTGTAGTGACATTAGCCTCCATGTTTGTAGTCCTGCAGTGACATTAGCCTCCATGTTTGTAGTCCTGCAGTGACATTAGCCTCCATGTTTGTAGTCCTGTAGTGACATTAGCCTCCATGTTTGTAGTCCTGTAGTGACATTAGCCTCCATGTTTGTAGTCCTGTAGTGACATTAGCCTCCATGTTTGTAGTCCTGCAGTGACATTAGCCTCCATGTTTGTAGTCCTAGAAGTGTATAAAGTTCCTGCAGGTTCAGACCGACACTGTGCTGAGATGAAAGCTGACAGACAGAGTGGAACTGGTCCAAACTTCATCTGCTCTCAGGCTTTATTTACACAACGTCTCATGTGACGACACCGAATCTGTTACAAATAACGGGTGTGTTTCCACTGCAGCAGCGGACACACTATGTAGGTAGTCTGCCGGGCCACTGGGGGGGCGCTGTTGCTTGATTTTGTAATGAAATCACACAGACGTGTGCAGAGAACCTGACATCCTACTGGACTGATGAGGCATCGGAGGCCATCAGGGGAGAGACTCAACTATTAAACTACTGATAAGTATGATAACTTGATCAACAAGCTTGGAGTTGACAGTGGTCCTTCGTTTATCGCAGGGGTTACGTTTTAAAAATAACCCGCAATAAGCAAAATCCGCGAAGAACTTAACTTTTCTTTTTTCACTAGTACTCTGTCAACGGTCTCGGTATGCAGCGGTTCAACAGTTTCTACCTACGACGAGTAACAAGTAACGTCTCAAATGTTTTACTCTGGTTTGACTTTATGGAGGTACACAACTATAAATTCCACCTTTTTCACCAATATTACCGCCATAGATTTGATCTTACTCCAAAGTGAGCTCGCTTCACCACAAGTCAGAATTGTTGTTTCCACCATAAAGTGCCAGAGGCTAAAGCTAACAATGTGCCGAGTTAGCGGCTCTGAAACTGTGTCAAAGTGGCTCAGCTCGTTAGCATTAGCATTAGCTGTGGTTGGCCAATGCTAATGTCCGAGTTAATTTTGCGCAGGAACCACAAAACAAGGAAGTCAAAGTAACTAACGACTCCCTCATAGAGTAACAGTGAGCTTTAATACTGCTATTAGCATCAACATGAGCTGAATCTGGCGTTTCCACCAAATGCTAAAAGGACCGATTGCTTAATAACTCAAACATAACTCAGAGTATTCTCATGTATGATAAAAAGCAACAAACGCAATGAGCAAATAATGCAATTTTCACATTAAAGGCAGTTTCAAATAATGCTAATGCTAACCATTAGCTGACAGCCAGCTGGTGAGTGAAGCTTTTGCTTTTGTATTAAAGAGGCTATTGCTCATGATAGCAGGATGTAAAAGAACAGCAGCGTTGAAGCTCTTCAACCATTTCAACCGCAACGAAATAACATGTCAAGTGGTTTAGTTAGCTTTAGCAATAGCATTAACCGTTGTCTTTATTATATAATTTCTGTTGTGAGTGATTGCTAATAATATTATTTTGAAGCAAGTCCTACAAGACTAATAGTTGACTGCTTTAAGACAAAAATGACAGTCAATGAACCACAGTTAGCTTTAGCAGAGTTAACAGGATTAGAATACAAATGCTAACAGTGAGAGAAAGCAGCTCCACAACAAGCCCACGGAACTGTTAGTAATGAGAGTCCAGTTACTCTGCAGTAATCAGTTAGTTTGGCAGTGTAACAGATCCCAGGTCGACCAAAAGTCACGGTGCTGCTGCAGAGCGCGTCACTGTGAAGTGGCTGTGATGTGGAGCAGCGTTTAGAGGAGCAGTCGTCCTTCACTGGGCTGCTGGGAAAACGCCGGCGCCACTTTAAATTAAAAACAAGCTTTTTACTCGCTATTTTTAGCCGGAGGACCTCGGAGGAGCAGAGCAGGAAGTCCAACCTTTTCTTATGTGACTGAAATACTCAAGTACTACTAACACAGTGGAACAGACCTGAAATACTCAAGTACTACTAACACAGTGGAACAGACCTGAAACACTCAAGTACTACTAACACAGTGGAACAGACCTGAAATACTCAAGTACTACTAACACAGTGGAACAGACCTGAAACACTCAAGTACTACTAACACAGTGGAACAGACCTGAAACACTCAAGTACTACTAACACAGTGGAACAGACCTGAAACACTCAAGTACTACTAACACAGTGGAACAGACCTGAAACACTCAAGTACTACTAACACAGTGGAACAGACCTGAAACACTCAAGTACTACTAACACAGTGGAACAGACCTGAAATACTCAAGTACTACTAACACAGTGGAACAGACCTGAAATACTCAAGTACTACTAACACAGTGGAACAGACCTGAAACACTCAAGTACTACTAACACAGTGGAACAGACCTGAAATACTCAAGTACTACTAACACAGTGGAACAGAGCTGAAATACTCAAGTACTACTAACACAGTGGAACAGACCTGAAATACTCAAGTACTACTAACACAGTGGAACAGACCTGAAACACTCAAGTACTACTAACACAGTGGAACAGACCTGAAATACTCAAGTACTACTAACACAGTGGAACAGACCTGAAATACTCAAGTACTACTAACACAGTGGAACAGAGCTGAAATACTCAAGTACTACTAACACAGTGGAACAGAGCTGAAATACTCAAGTACTACTAACACAGTGGAACAGACCTGAAATACTCAAGTACTACTAACACAGTGGAACAGACCTGAAACACTCAAGTACTACTAACACAGTGGAACAGACCTGAAATACTCAAGTACTACTAACACAGTGGAACAGACCTGAAACACTCAAGTACTACTAACACAGTGGAACAGAGCTGAAATACTCAAGTACTACTAACACAGTGGAACAGAGCTGAAATACTCAAGTACTACTAACACAGTGGAACAGACCTGAAATATTGAAGTAGTACTAATGGAGTGGATATATTTGACTGGGTTTTTGTATTGTTTGATGAGGTTGTGATTTTTAGTCAAGTGCAGTTTTTTGTTTGTTTTATTTCGTCTAACCATTTCTTGTCTGTGACTAGTTCTTGACATTCAAATTACAATGGGAAATATACCTATTGCATTTGAAAGTGTATACTTTCATTATTCTGATATATTTTCACTATATTCGTTGTTAATTTGGTCTCAAATTTGTTTTTGACAATAATATCATTCATCAGCAATAGTTTGTAGGACAATATATGGTATAACAAAAGTTGTTACGGTCACAGGCCTTGCAACAACACATTGAGAGTAAAACTTGTAAAAACAAAATCTGGGCTGAAATAAATCTCAAAAGTCAAAATCAGTTAAAGTGTGTAGAGAAAATGTGAGAAGACGTTTACATTTGGATGCAGGAGAGAAAGAATCGCTTTCATTTCATCAGTCATCGAACGTGACGAAGAAAGTGGAAGTGTCCCGGGAAGTGTTCAGCTCGTTGCTGCCAAACGGCCTGAGCAGTCAGCCTGGAGGGCAAAATGCCCTTTTCAACAGTTAGCTTCGTGCGCGGCACAACAAGCCGTGGCTTATGTTCAGGTCGCCGACGGACGGTGTCGAGTCGTCCAGGAACTCATCATCATCTGTATCGACACAATGTCCACGCCTGTCTCATGATGGCACGTCGTCACATAACGGCCAATTTCTGTCAGTCCAGAGGCAGCGCCATCTGACGGGCTTCACTCGCATCGCATCAAATAAGCCACGCAGTGCTAACCGCCACGCAGTACCAACCACCACGCAGTGCCCACCGCCACGCAGTGCCCACCGCCACGCAGTGCCCACCACCACGCAGTGCCAACCACCACGCAGTGCCAACCGCCACGCAGTACCAACCACCACGCAGTGCCCACCGCCACGCAGTGCCCACCGCCACGCAGTGCCCACCACCACGCAGTGCCAACCACCACGCAGTGCCAACCGCCACGCAGTACCAACCACCACGCAGTGCCCACCACCACGCAGTACCAACCACCACGCAGTGCCCACCACCACGCAGTACCAACCACCACGCAGTGCCCACCACCACGCAGTGCCCACCGCCACGCAGTGCCCACCGCCACGCAGTGCCCACCACCACGCAGTGCCAACCACCACGCAGTGCCAACCGCCACGCAGTGCTAACCGCCACGCAGTACCAACCGCCACGCAGTGCCCACCGCCACGCAGTGCCCACCGCCACGCAGTGCCCACCACCACGCAGTGCCCACCACCACGCAGTGCCAACCGCCACGCAGTGCCAACCGCCACGCAGTGCTAACCGCCACGCAGTACCAACCACCACGCAGTGCCCACCGCCACGCAGTGCCCACCGCCACGCAGTACCAACCACCACGCAGTGCCCACCACCACGCAGTGCCAACCGCCACGCAGTACCAACCACCACGCAGTGCTAACCACCACGCAGTGCCAACCGCCACGCAGTGCCCACCGCCACGCAGTACCAACCACCACGCAGTGCCAACCGCCACGCAGTGCCAACCGCCACGCAGTGCCCACCGCCACGCAGTGCCAACCACCACGCAGTGCTAACCGCCACGCAGTGCCAACCGCCACGCAGTGCCAACCGCCATGTAGTGCCAACCGCCATGCAGTGCTAACCACTATGCAGTGCTAACAGCCACGCAGTGCCAACCGCCACGCAGTGCTAACCGCCATGCAATGCTAACCACCACGCAGTGCTAACCGCCAAGCAGTGCCCACCGCCACGCAGTGCTCACCGCCACGCAGTGCTCACCGCCACGCAGTGCTCACCGCCACGCAGTGCCAACCACCACGCAGTGCCAACCACCACGCAGTGCGCAGCAGTGCCACAGCAAGACTTTTCACAGAAGGAAACACAGACAGGAAGTCATTCAGTTCTCATGGTAACTCCAAGATCATTACGATTTTCTCTCGTATTTATATTTCTTCCTGAACTGTGATGAACGGAGTCTCTAATAGGTTCTGAATCTGGTCTGACTGGTCTTTGAACCGATCTCTTTTGGTTGCTATGGAGATTCTCTGGTCCAGGAAGTGCTGGTTTCCTGCTGCTGCCTCTCTGATGACGGAGGAGGATTCTAGACTGGAGGGTGGTGCTGCTCCGTCAATGGAATTGGGCTGAACTCCCAGAATCCTCTCTGTTTCCTGCGCGTGTCTCTAATATGACAGACTGGAATCAGGTTTAGAGACCCTGAGGGACCATTTGTCACTGAAACACCCAAAACACTTCTTCATGAAACAAACCAGCAAATCAAAGCTAAACGACTCCACAGAACCACAACACAGCTCCAGTCGGACCCTGGAACCGGTTCACAGCTCCAGTCGGACCCTTGAACCAGTTCACAGCTCCAGTCGGACCCTTGAACCGGTTCACAGCTCCAGTCGGACCCTTGAACCGGTTCACAGCTCCAGTTGTCCACCAGATCCGAGAAGGAGAACCACTTTAGACCAGATGTCTAACACCAGATGAAAGTCCATAAAGCAACGTAGTAAAGTAAGAGTCCAAACTAGAAAGGATCCAAGAGGAGGAGGAGCCTCTTACCATAGGCAGAGTCAGCTGCAGACTCTTGGTTCCGAGTCGTCGCCAACACGTCGGCTGAAAGACAAAAAGTGGCGTCACAAATTTAAGCTGAAGGTTCTCTCAAGCCTCGCTTCCATTGTGCAGTACATTACAGTATGGCACATTACGGCAAAATGTACCGAGACCCAACTGTGTTGTCTTGTTCCATCACAGAGTGTACTGTTCAAACAGGGCTGTCCAAGTCCAATCCTGGAGGGCCGGAGTCCTGTAGGGTTTAGCTCCTCCCACTTCAACACACCTGATTGCAATGAAGGGCTGTTATTGGGCTTTTTCACAGCCTTGGTGATGACATCATCATTACATCCAGGTCTGCTGAAGCAGGCAGAGACTAAAGCATGCAGCACAGCGGCCCTCCAGGACCCAGTTTGGACACCCCTGCGTTCAAATGTAGGCGGGTTGTGAACGCCGTGCAGTGATGCAGGTATGTGATGTCATCACGTGACAGTAAACGAGGACCAGTGGAACACATGAGTTGCTGCGCTGCTCAGGCGTCGGAGCAAAGCCATGTTGTGGGTTCCACAGCTCAGACCACGTTCTCATTGTGAACACAGTGTCCAGCTCCCTGTTACCTCATCGGACCACCAGGGGGCAGTGGAGCATCCACATTCCAATAAACCCACTTAACTAAATGACCAGTGAGCACAAAGTGGTGTTTGTGAACAAAGGAGGGTTTTTACAACTGATGAGATATTTAAATGTTGCTGCCTGTCCAGAATGACAATCGTCACTGACCAATCAGCAGACGGCTGCTCCTCCGTATGGAAGCGTACCAATATGCTCGCTACCTCAACGGAGGGGTTAGTATAAATCATTACCGCTGGGTTCTTTTGGTAGCATCCACAACTTTGTCCAATGGAAACACACAAAAACCTGAACTGTACCACACAGACAGTGTTAACACATTTATTTTGGAAAAAGTAATCTGATTACTGATTACTCGTTACTCCTTTAAAAGCAACTTTTTTACTATACTGATTACTTGATTTTTAAAAGTAACTAAGTTAGATTACATGTAACTTTTTAGTGGCTGCCGACAAAACCCCCTACCATCTCAACATAAAAAACGGTTTTACCAAAAACTCAGTTCTGATCCATGCCGGACCCCCTGCTGATTCACATTTAACCTTTGACCCCCTGCTGATTCACATTTAACCTTTGACCCCCTGCCGGTACACGTTTAACCTTTGACCTCCTGCCGGTACACGTTTAACCTTTGACCTCCTGCTGGCACACATTTAACCTTTGACCTCCAGCTGGTACACGTTTAACCTTTGACCTCCTGCTGATTCATGTTTAACCTTTGACCTACTGCTGGTACATGTTTAACCTTTGACCTCCTTCTGGTACATGTTTAACCTTTGACCTCCTGCTGGCACACATTTAACCTTTGACCTCCTGCTGATTCATATTTAACCTTTGATCCCCTGCTGATTCACATTTAACCTTTGACCCCCTGCCAGTACATGTTTAACCTTTGACCTCCTGCTGATTCACATTTAACCTTTGACCTCCTGCTGATTCATATTTAACCTTTGACCCCCTGCTGATTCACATTTGACCTTTGACCCCCTGCTGATCAACATTTAACCTTTGACCCCCTGCTGATCAACATTTAACCTTTGACCCCCTGCTGATCAACATTTAACCTTTGACCACCTGCCGGTACATGTTTAACCTTTGACCTCCTGCTGGTACATGTTTAACCTTTGACCTCCTGCTGGTACATGTTTAACCTTTGACCTCCTGCTGGCACACATGTAACATTTGACCTCCAGCTGGTACATGTTTAACCTTTGACCTCCTGATAATTCATATTTAACCTTTGACCTCCTGCTGATTCATATTTAACCTTTGACCCCCCTGCTGATTCATATTTAACCTTTGACCCCCTGCCGGTACACGTTTAACCTTTGACCTCCTGCCGGTACATGTTTAACCTTTGACCTCCTGCCGGTACATGTTTAACCTTTGACCTCCTGCCGACACACATTTAACCTTTGACCTCCTGCTGGTACATGTTTAACCTTTGACCCCCTGCCGGTACATGTTTAACCTTTGACCTCCTGCCGACACACATTTAACTTTGACCTCCTGCCGACACACATTTGACCTTTGACCTCCTCTGGTCCATATTTAACCTTTGACCACCTGGTGATGCGGATTTAACCTTTGACCTCCTGCTGGTACATGTTTAACCTTTGACCTCCTGCTGGTACATATTTGACCACCTGCTGGTACATATTTGACCTTTGACCTCCTGTTGATTCATATTTAACCTTTGACCTCCTGCTAACACTACAATAGTAAGGCTTCAATGTACTGCTGCAACATTAAGGCCCAGTGACTTGTAGAAGTAAATGTAGTGTGATTACTGGTGTGTAAATAGTAAGCCGTTAGAATACTAGTTACTAAATGAAGTGGTCTCATGAGAGTGGAAACGAGGCTTGAAGCTGGTGTGGAGAAGCTGTGGGTTCCCTCACCGTGGCAGCTGTCCAGGTGGAACGAGTGCACACCCTCCACGTCCTGCTCGAAGCCGGCCCTACACACACACACATCAAGGGGAGGAGCTTAGTGGCAGCAGCCAATCAGAGAGCAGCTAATGGGTCAGTGTTCCAGAGGGAACACTTTTCTTCATCGATTCAGTGGGAAACTCCACAAAGCCTCTTGCACCCAATGTGTGTAGTTCATCTTGTGTAGTTTTGTCTGCACACACACACACACACACACACACACACACACACACACACACACACACACACACACACACACACACACACACACACACACACACACACACACACACACACACACACACACACACACACACACACACACACACACACACACGGAGGGACTGAGACAGGAAGTGACGTACTTGAAGCCCGGCGCCATGTTGGCACAGCTGCCGGTGCGAAGCCAGATGCAGTAGGGATCCCGAGAGGCCAGACAGGCTCTGCAGAGAGACAGACCGTTACCCTCATCACATCACAACTCCAGACATGCATCCAAATGATATTTTCCTCGCAATGTGAAGCAAAGAGAGAAGCTTTTGTCCCCGAGGCTCGAGGGTTTCCTCTGGTTGGACTTTTGTCCCCGAGGCTCGAGGGTTTCCTCTTGTTGGACTTTTGTCCCCGAGGCTCGAGGGTTTCCTCTTGTTGGACTTTTGTCCCCGAGGCTCGAGGGTTTCCTCTTGTTGGACTTTTGTCCCCGAGGCTCGGGGGTTTCCTCTTGTTGGACTTTTGTCCCCGAGGCTCGAGGGTTTCCTCTTGTTGGACTTTTGTCCCCGAGGCTCGAGGGTTTCCTCTTGTTGGACTTTTGTCCCCGAGGCTCGGGGGTTTCCTCTTGTTGGACTTTTGTCCCCGAGGCTCGGGGGTTTCCTCTTGTTGGACTTTTGTCCCCAAGGCTCGGGGGTTTCCTCTTGTTGGACTTTTGTCCCCGAGGCTCGGGGGTTTCCTCTTGTTGGACTTTTGTCCCCGAGGCTCGGGGGTTTCCTCTTGTTGGACTTTTGTCCCCAAGGCTCGGGGGTTTCCTCTTGTTGGACTTTTGTCCCCGAGGCTCGGGGGTTTCCTCTTGTTGGACTTTTGTCCCCGAGGCTCGGGGGTTTCCTCTGGTTGGACTTTTGTCCCCGAGGCTCGAGGGTTTCCTCTTGTTGGACTTTTGTCCCCGAGGCTCGGGGGTTTCCTCTTGTTGGACTTTTGTCCCCGAGGCTCGGGGGTTTCCTCTTGTTGGACTTTTGTCCCCGAGGCTCGAGGGTTTCCTCTTGTTGGACTTTTGTCCCCGAGGCTCGAGGGTTTCCTCTGGTTGGACTTTTGTCCCCGAGGCTCGTGGGTTTCCTCTGGTTGGACTTTTGTCCCCGAGGCTCGAGGGTTTCCTCTTGTTGGACTTTTGTCCCCGAGGCTCGAGGGTTTCCTCTTGTTGGACTTTTGTCCCCGAGGCTCGAGGGTTTCCTCTTGTTGGACTTTTGTCCCCGAGGCTCGAGGGTTTCCTCTTGTTGGACTTTTGTCCCCGAGGCTGGAGGGTTTCCTCTGGTTGGACTTTTGTCCCCGAGGCTCGAGGGTTTCCTCTTGTTGGACTTTTGTCCCCGAGGCTCGAGGGTTTCCTCTGGTTGGACTTTTGTCCCCGAGGCTCGGGGGTTTCCTCTTGTTGGACTTTTGTCCCCGAGGCTCGAGGGTTTCCTCTTGTTGGACTTTTGTCCCCGAGGCTCGAGGGTTTCCTCTTGTTGGACTTTTGTCCCCGAGGCTCGAGGGTTTCCTCTTGTTGGACTTTTGTCCCCGAGGCTCGAGGGTTTCCTCTGGTTGGACTTTTGTCCCCGAGTCTCGAGGGTTTCCTCTTGTTGGACTTTTGTCCCCGAGGCTCGAGGGTTTCCTCTTGTTGGACTTTTGTCCCCGAGGCTCGAGGGTTTCCTCTTGTTGGACTTTTGTCCCCGAGGCTCGGGGGTTTCCTCTTGTTGGACTTTTGTCCCCGAGGCTCGGGGGTTTCCTCTTGTTGGACTTTTGTCCCCGAGGCTCGGGGGTTTCCTCTTGTTGGACTTTTGTCCCCGAGGCTCGAGGGTTTCCTCTTGTTGGACTTTTGTCCCCGAGGCTCGAGGGTTTCCTCTGGTTGGACTTTTGTCCCCGAGGCTCGGGGGTTTCCTCTTGTTGGACTTTTGTCCCCGAGGCTCGGGGGTTTCCTCTTGTTGGACTTTTGTCCCCGAGGCTCGAGGGTTTCCTCTGGTTGGACTTTTGTCCCCGAGGCTCGAGGGTTTCCTCTGGTTGGACTTTTGTCCCCGAGGCTCGAGGGTTTCCTCTTGTTGGACTTTTGTCCCCGAGGCTCGAGGGTTTCCTCTGGTTGGACTTTTGTCCCCGAGGCTCGGGGGTTTCCTCTTGTTGGACTTTTGTCCCCGAGGCTCGAGGGTTTCCTCTTGTTGGACTTTTGTCCCCGAGGCTCGGGGGTTTCCTCTTGTTGGACTTTTGTCCCCGAGGCTCGAGGGTTTCCTCTGGTTGGACTTTTGTCCCCGAGGCTCGAGGGTTTCCTCTGGTTGGACTTTTGTCCCCGAGGCTCGGGGGTTTCCTCTTGTTGGACTTTTGTCCCCGAGGCTCGAGGGTTTCCTCTTGTTGGACTTTTGTCCCCGAGGCTCGAGGGTTTCCTCTGGTTGGACTTTTGTCCCCGAGGCTCGAGGGTTTCCTCTGGTTGGACTTTTGTCCCCGAGGCTCGAGGGTTTCCTCTGGTTGGACTTTTGTCCCCGAGGCTCGAGGGTTTCCTCTGGTTGGACTTTTGTCCCCGAGGCTCGAGGGTTTCCTCTGGTTGGACTTTTGTCCCCGAGGCTCGAGGGTTTCCTCTGGTTGGACTTTTGTCCCCGAGGCTCGAGGGTTTCCTCTGGTTGGACTTTTGTCCCCGAGGCTCTAGGGTTTCCTCTGGTTGGACTTTTGTCCCCGAGGCTCGAGGGTTTCCTCTTGTTGGACTTTTGTCCCCGAGGCTCGAGGGTTTCCTCTGGTTGGACTTTTGTCCCCGAGGCTCGAGGGTTTCCTCTGGTTGGACTTTTGTCCCCGAGGCTCGAGGGTTTCCTCTTGTTGGACTTTTGTCCCCGAGGCTCGAGGGTTTCCTCTTGTTGGACTTTTGTCCCCGAGGCTCGAGGGTTTCCTCTTGTTGGACTTTTGTCCCCGAGGCTCGAGGGTTTCCTCTTGTTGGACTTTTGTCCCCGAGGCTCGAGGGTTTCCTCTGGTTGGACTTTTGTCCCCGAGGCTCGAGGGTTTCCTCTTGTTGGACGTTTGTCCCCGAGGCTCGAGGGTTTCCTCTTGTTGGACTTTTGTCCCCGAGGCTCGGGGGTTTCCTCTTGTTGGACTTTTGTCCCCGAGGCTCGAGGGTTTCCTCTTGTTGGACTTTTGTCCCCGAGGCTCGAGGGTTTCCTCTTGTTGGACTTTTGTCCCCGAGGCTCGAGGGTTTCCTCTGGTTGGACTTTTGTCCCCGAGGCTCGAGGGTTTCCTCTGGTTGGACTTTTGTCCCCGAGGCTCGAGGGTTTCCTCTGGTTGGACTTTTGTCCCCGAGGCTCGAGGGTTTCCTCTGGTTGGACTTTTGTCCCCGAGGCTCGAGGGTTTCCTCTGGTTGGACTTTTGTCCCCGAGGCTCGAGGGTTTCCTCTGGTTGGACTTTTGTCCCCGAGGCTCGAGGGTTTCCTCTGGTTGGACTTTTGTCCCCGAGGCTCGAGGGTTTCCTCTGGTTGGACTTTTGTCCCCGAGGCTCGAGGGTTTCCTCTTGTTGGACTTTTGTCCCCGAGGCTCGAGGGTTTCCTCTTGTTGGACTTGTTCTCAGTTTACTGTGTCCAGTTGCAGTCTGAAGTCCCGGTTGCCCTGCTGGGCTCAGAATGCTAAGAGAGCATGAGGTCCGAGGAGGTATAGCTTGGTTGGTAGAGGGGCCGTCTCTCAATCGGAAGGTTGCAGGTTTGATTCCAATCTTCACATGCCGAAGTGTTCTTGAGCAAGACACTGAACTCAAAATGCTCCCAATGGATACAAGCGATGTTTAAACCTCGAGCTCAGAATTCAAGCGTTTTAACGAGCAGCTGCTGCTCTGCTAGCGTCTAAACATGACACACCTCCACCGGAGGCTATTAGCATGGCGGCGCCCGGCACTCTTCACACAACGAGGTGGAGCAGCCGAAGAAGCTGGTCCTTCCACTGTGGGAGGGTGGAGGGTGGAGCCCCCACCTCTGGAACTCCATCAAAACATTTCAGCTCTCATTGAGGTTTTTCTTGTTTTTTAAATCATTTTTTATTTTGTTGCCTTTTTGTAAATATTCTCTATTGTGGTAATTAGCACTTTAGCACTCACACATGTAAAGGTCAATACAAATAAAAGGCATAATACATTATTATTATTATGACCGAGTGTGAGACAGCAACAGAGTGAGGGTGAGACAGAGGGTTAGAGCGTGAGACAGTCAGATGGTGAGACGGTTAGAGGGTGAGATGGTGAGATGGTTAGAGGGTTAGAGGGTGAGACAGTGAGACGGTTAGAGGGTCAGAGGGTTAGAAGGTGAGACGATTCGAGGCCGAGATGGTGAGACGGTTAGAGGGTGAGACATGAGACGGTTAGAGGGTGAGACGTGAGACGGTTAGAGGGTGATCCAGAGGGTTAGAGCGTGAGACAGTCAGAGGGTGAGACGGTGAGACGGTTAGAGGTGAGACAGAGGGTGAGATGGTTAGAGGGTGATCCAGAGGGTTAGAGCGTGAAACAGTCAGAGGGTGAGAGGGTGAGAGGATTAGAGGGTGAGACGGTTAGAGGGTTAGATGGTGAGACAGTTAGAGGGTGAGACAGAGGGTTAGAGGGTGAGACAAGTAAGAGGGTGAGACAGTTGGTTAGATGGTGAGACATTTAGAGGATGAGACGGTGAGACAGAGGGTGAGAAAGTTGCAGGTTGGGACGGTGAGATGATTAGAGGGTGAGACGGTTAGAGGGTGAGACAGGGGGTAAGATGTTAGAGGCTGAGACGGTGAGACGGTTAGAGGGTGAGAGTGTTGGAGGGTGAGACATTAGAGGGTGAGACAGTTAGAGGGTGAGATGGTGAGACGGTAAGAGGGTTAGAGGGTGAGACAGTTAGAGGCCGAGACGGTGAGACGTTAGAGGGTGAGACGTTAGCGGGTGAGACGTTAGAGGGTGAGACAGTGAGACGGTTAGAGGGTGATCCAGAGGGTTAGAGCATGAGACAGTCAGATGGTTAGAGGGTGAGATGGATTTAGGCCAAGACGTTGAGGCGTTTAGAAGGTTAGAGGGTGAGACGTGAGATCGTTAGAAGGTGAGACAGTGAGACGGTTAGACGGTGAGATGGTTAGAGGGTGAGACAGTGAGGAGTGAGATGGTGAGACGTTAGAGGGTTAGATGTGAGACAGTCAGAAGGTTAGAGGGTGAGATGGTTAGAGGGTGAGACAGTTAGAGGCTGAGACAGAGGGTGAGATGGTGAAATGGCTAGAGGGCGCGACAGTGAGAAGGTTAGAGCAGTGCTTCTCAAATGGTGGGGCGCGCCCCCCTGGGGGGGCGTGGTGGGGTGTCAAGGGGGGGCGTGAGGCGGGCGCGAGGCGGGCGTGACTTTCAGTATTAGTGTCTTTATTCATGCTTGAAGGATAAAAAAAAGGGCCTCCAGCCACTAGGTGGCAGCAGTGCTCAAACTAATCAACAGGCTGCCTGTTCAACCAGTAGAGAAGAAGAAGTACTACACATGAACACCGGTGTACAGAGCTGGAGGAGGAGGAGGAGGAGAGGTGGAGAAGTTTCTGACAGGAGTGAAAAGAAAAAAGGATGAGGCGTCAGAGGAAAAGAAAACAGGTGACAGTAAACATAAAGCTAGTAAGAGCAGGAGATATGACGATGCTACATCGCCCTTAGGTTTACCGTGAACACGTCGGAAACCAGGAAACACCCGTTTGTGTTTTATGCCTAAAAACTCTGGCAGCGGAGCATGAGACCAAATAAATGAAGACGGCACCTGGAGACCATACACCATACACCTGGAGACCAGACACCATACACCTGGAGACCATACACCATACACCTGGAGACCAGACACCATACACCTGGAGACCATACACCATACACCTGGAGACCATACACCTGGAGACCATACACCCGTTATGTCAGTAAGCCACTGGAGTTGTTTCATGGTAAACTCCATGAGTATGGCCAACAAGCCGGTCATTGTGTCAGCGCGGCATCAGTAAACAAAAAAGCCTGTTAGCCTCTTATAAAGTTGCCCACTACATCGCAAGGTGCATAAAACCTCACACCATAGAGATTTATTTTGATAATCAGGCGATTGTATGCAGAATGCTGGTGCAGCAACTGATACAGTGGTTTATACAGATAAATAAATACATATTATCAAGTTCTCAATGGTAGTACAATTCGGGGGGGGGGGGGCCTGAAAAAAATTCTGTCCTCTAGGGGGGGCGTGACAGAAAATAATTGAGAACCACTGGGTTAGAGGGTGAGACGGTTAGACAAGTTAGATGGTGAGAAAGTTTGAGGGTGAGATGTGAGACGGTTCAAGGATGACAGTTAGAGGTGAGACGGTTAAAGGGTGAGAGAGTTAGAAGGTGAGACGGTTCGAGGCCGAGACGGTGAGACATTAGAGGGTTCAGACAGTGAGATGGTTAGAGGGTGAGACAGATAGAGGGTGAGACGTGAGACGGTTAGAGTGTGAGACAGTAAGATGGTGAGACAGTTAGAGGGTGAGATGGTTACAGGGTGTGACAGAAGGTTAGAGGGTGAGACGTGAGACAGATGGTGAGACGGTTAGAGGGTGAGATAGTGAGACAGAGGGTGAGGCGGTTAGAGGGTGAGATGGTTACAGGGTGAAACGGTGAAACAGTTAGAGGGTGAGAAGGTTAGAGGGTGAAACAGACGGTTAGAGACAGTTGCAGGTTGGGACAGTGAGACGGTTAGAGGGTGAGACAAGAGAGGATGACTGTTAAAGGGTGAGACAGTTAGAAGAGTGAGCTGGTGAGAAAGTTTGAGGGTGAGACAGACGGTTCGAGGGTGAGACAGTGAGAGGGATGAGATTGTAAGAAAGTTTGAGGGTGAGACTGACGGTTTGAGGGTGAGACGTGAGGTGGTTAGACGCTGAGACATTACAGGGTGAGACGTGAGGTGGTTAGAGGGTGAGACAGTGAGATGGTTAGAGGGTCAGACATGAGGCAGATAGAGGGTGAGACAGAGAGATGGTTCGAGGATGAGACAGTGAGACGTTAGAGCGTGAGACAGTTAGAGGCTGAGATGGTTAGAGGGCGAGATGGTTAGAGGGTGAGAAAGTGGGAGGGTGAGACAGTGAGAGGGGTGAGATGGTGAGAAAGTTAGAGGGTGAGACAGAGGGATAGAGGGCGAGACATGAGGCGGATAGAGGGTGAGACAGTTAGAGGAAGAGCTGGTGAGACATTTAGAGGGCGAGATGATGGACGGATAGAGGGCGAGACAGTTAGAGGGTGAGATGGTGAGACAGATAGAGGGCGAGACATGAGGCTGATAGAGGGTGAGACAATTAGAGGGCGAGATGGTGAGACGGATAGAGGGTGAGACATGAGGCGGATAGAGGGTGAGACAGTTAGAGGGCGAGATGGTGAGACGGATAGAGGGCGAGACATGAGGCGTCTAGAGGGTGAGATAGTTAGAGGGTGAGATGGTGAGACGGATACAGGGCGAGACATGAGGCGGATAGAGGGTGAGACAGTTAGAGGGCGAGATGGTGAGACGGATAGAGGGCGAGACATGAAGCGGATAGAGGGTGAGACAGTTAGAGGGTGAGATGGTGAGATGGATAGAGGGCGAGACATGAGACGGATAGAGGGTGAGACATGAGATGGATAGAGGGCGAGACACGAAGCGGATAGAGGGTGAGACAGAGAGATGGTTCGAGGATGAGACAGTGAGACGTTAGAGCGTGAGACAGTTAGAGGCTGAGATGGTTAGAGGGCGAGATGGTTAGAGGGTGAGAAAGTGGGAGGGTGAGACAGTGAGAGGGGTGAGATGGTGAGAAAGTTAGAGGGTGAGACAGAGGGATAGAGGGCGAGACATGAGGCGGATAGAGGGTGAGACAGTTAGAGGAAGAGCTGGTGAGACATTTAGAGGGCGAGATGATGGACGGATAGAGGGCGAGACAGTTAGAGGGTGAGATGGTGAGACAGATAGAGGGCGAGACATGAGGCTGATAGAGGGTGAGACAATTAGAGGGCGAGATGGTGAGACGGATAGAGGGTGAGACATGAGGCGGATAGAGGGTGAGACAGTTAGAGGGCGAGATGGTGAGACGGATAGAGGGCGAGACATGAGGCGTCTAGAGGGTGAGATAGTTAGAGGGTGAGATGGTGAGACGGATACAGGGCGAGACATGAGGCGGATAGAGGGTGAGACAGTTAGAGGGCGAGATGGTGAGACGGATAGAGGGCGAGACATGAGGCTGATAGAGGGTGAGACAATTAGAGGGCGAGATGGTGAGACGGATAGAGGGTGAGACATGAGGCGGATAGAGGGTGAGACAGTTAGAGGGCGAGATGGTGAGACGGATAGAGGGCGAGACATGAGGCGTCTAGAGGGTGAGATAGTTAGAGGGTGAGATGGTGAGACGGATACAGGGCGAGACATGAGGCGGATAGAGGGTGAGACAGTTAGAGGGCGAGATGGTGAGACGGATAGAGGGCGAGACATGAAGCGGATAGAGGGTGAGACAGTTAGAGGGTGAGATGGTGAGATGGATAGAGGGCGAGACATGAGACGGATAGAGGGTGAGACATGAGATGGATAGAGGGCGAGACACGAAGCGGATAGAGGGTGAGACATGAGGCGGATAGAGGGTGAGACAATTAGAGGGTGAGATGGTGAGACAGTTAGAGGGCGAGATGGTGAGATGGATAGAGGGCGAGACATGAGGCGGATAGAGGGTGAGACAGTTAGAGGCTGAGATGGTTAGAGGGCGAGATGGTTAGAGGGTGAGACAGTGAGAGGGGTGAGATGGTGATAAAGTTAGAGGGTGAGATGGTGAGACAGTTAGAGGTTGAGATGGTGAGATGGCTAGAGGGCTAGACATGAGGCGGATAGAGGGTGAGACAGTTAGAGGGCGAGACACAAAGCGGATAGAGGGTGAGACAGTTAGAGGGCGAGATGGTGAGACAGTTAGAGGGCGAGATGGTGAGACGGATAGAGGGCTAGACATGAGGCGGATAGAGGGTGAGACAGTTAGAGGGCGAGACACAAAGCGGATAGAGGGTGAGACAGTTAGAGGGCGAGATGGTGAGACAGTTAGAGGGCAAGATGGTGAGACGGATAGAGGGCGAGACACGAGGCGGATAGAGGGTGAGACAGTTAGAGGCTGAGATGGTGAGACAATTAGAGGGCGAGACATGAGGCGGATAGAGGGTGAGACAGTTAGAGGGTGAGATGGTGAGATGGCTAGAGGGCGAGACATGAGGCGGATATAGGGTGAGACAGTTAGAGGGTGAGATGGTGAGACAGTTAGAGGGCGAGACACAAAGCAGATAGAGGGTGAGACAGTTAGAGGGCGAGATGGTGAGACAGAGGGTGAGATGGTGAGACAGTTAGAGGGCGAGATGGTGAGACGGATAGAGGGCGAGACATGAGGCGGATAGAGGGTGAGACAGTTAGAGGGTGAGAGGGTGAGACACCTCACCTCCTGCAGCCTCCGTGCTGAACACAGCGGCTCAGTGGGACTCGGATCACGCAGCTGCTGAAGGCCACAAACAGAGCATGATGCTCTTTGTCCAACTCCAGAGACAAAACTGTCCTGTCCTCCTGTCCCTGAACGTCACACCTGGACACACACACACACACATACACACACACACACACACGCACACACACACACAAAAATTCAAAATTATCAATACAAATTACAGAAATATAAATCTGATCTATAGTTTGTATTTTAAAGATGAATTCTTGGTGAATGATCAGAATTGCTGGAATGAATGAATGAATGAATGGATGGATGAATGATGAATGGATGGATGAATGAATGGATGAATGATGAATGGATGAATGGATGAATTAATGAATGGATGGATGATGAATGGATGAATGGTGAAGGATGAATGGATGAATGATGAATGGATGGATGGATGAATGATGAATGGATGAATGATGAATGGATGGATGGATGGATGAATGGATGGATGAATGATGAATGGATGGATGAATGAATGGATGAATGATGAATGGATGGATGGATGAATGATGAATGGATGGATGGATGAATGGATGAATTAATGGATGAATGATGAATGGATGGATGAATGATGAATGGATGAATGATGAATGGATGGATGAATGAATGGATGAATGATGAAGGATGAATGGATGGATGAATGATGCAGGATGAATGGATGAATGAATGGATGAATGAGGAATGGATGAATGATGAAGGATGAATGATGAATGTAAGGATGAATGATGAATGGATGGATGAATGAATGGATGAATGATGAATGGATGAATGAATGGATGAATGATGAATGGATGAATGAATGGATGGATGGATGATGAATGAATGAGGGTCAGGCTGACTTGGTGGGGTTGTAGACGTCGATGTCCTCCAGCAGCTTGGATCCAAAGCCGTGGTCCTGATGAGTCGACACTAAAACCTTCAGCACGTGTCCGTCGTCCGAACCCAGAAACATGACGGTGCGATCTTTGAACGGGCCGGCCGCCACGTCCACCACGATCTGGGTCAGCTTGGACCTGGAGGGAGCAGCTAGTTACTGTGGGCACTGAGTGACGAGTTACGGGAGGTAATAGTCACTAGTTACTGTAGGCACTGAGTGACGAGTTACTGGAGGTAATAGTCACTAGTTACTGAAGGCACTGAGTGACGAGTTACTGGAGGTAATAGAGCCACTAGTTACTGTGGGCACTGAGTGACGAGTTACTGGAGGTAATAGTCACTAGTTACTGAAGGCACTGAGCCACTAGTTACTGGAGGTAATAGTCACTAGTTACTGAAGGCACTGAGCCACTAGTTACTGGAGGTAATAGTCACTAGTTACTGTAGGCACTGAGTCACTAGTTACTGTAGGTAATAGTCACTAGTTACTGTAGGCACTGAGTCACTAGTTACTGTAGGCAATAGTCACTAGTTATGTTGGCACTGAGTCACTAGTTACTGTAGGTAATAGTCACTAGTTACTGTAGGCACTGAGTGACGAGTTACTGGAGGTAATAGAGCCACTAGTTACTGTGGGCACTGAGTGACGAGTTACTGGAGGTAATAGTCACTAGTTACTGAAGGCACTGAGCCACTAGTTACTGGAGGTAATAGTCACTAGTTACTGTAGGCACTGAGTCACTAGTTACTGTAGGCAATAGTCACTAGTTATGTTGGCACTGAGTCACTAGTTACTGTAGGTAATAGTCACTAGTTACTGTAGGCACTGAGTGACTAGTTACTGGAGGTAATAGTCACTAGTTACTGTAGGTACTGAGTGACGAGTTACTGGAGGTAATAGTCACTAGTTACTGAAGGCACTGAGCCACTAGTTACTTGAGTTAATAGTCACTAGTTACTGTAGGCACTGAGCCACTAGTTACTGTAGGTAATAGTCACTAGTTACTGTAGGCACTGAGTCACTAGTTACTGTAGGCACTGAGCCACTAGTTACTGGAGGTAATAGTCACTAGTTACTGTAGGCACTGAGTCACTAGTTACTGTAGGTAATAGAGTCACTAGTTACTGTAGGTACTGAGCCACTAGTTACTGTAGGTAATAGTCACTAGTTACTGTAGGTACTGAGCCACTAGTTACTGTAGGTAATAGAGCCACTAGTTACTGTAGGTACTGAGCCACTAGTTACTGTAGGTAATAGAGCCACTAGTTACTGTAGGTATTAGAGCCACTAGTTACTGTAGGTAATAGAGTCACTAGTTACTGTAGGTAATAGAGCCACTAGTTACTGTAGGTACTGAGCCACTAGTTACTGTAGGTAATAGAGCCATTAGTTACTGTAGGTAATAGAGCCACTAGTTACTGTAGGTAATAGAGCCATTAGTTACTGTAGGTAATATAGTCACTAGTTACTGTAGGTACTGAGTCACTAGTTACTGTAGGCACTGAGTCACTAGTTACTGTAGGTAATAGTCACTAGTTACTGTAGGTACCGAGCCACTAGTTACTGTAGGTACTGAGTCACTAGTTATTGTAGGTAATAGTCACTAGTTACTGTAGGCACCGAGCCACTAGTTACTGTAGGTAATAGCCACTAATTACTGTAGGTAATAGTCACTAGTTACTGTAGGTACTGAGCCACTAGTTACTGTAGGTAATAGTCACTAGTTACTGTAGGTACTGAGCCACTAGTTACTGTAGGTAATACAGCCACTAGTTACTGTAGGTACTGAGCCACTAGTTACTGTAAGTAATAGAGCCACTAGTTACTGTAGGTAATAGAGCCACTAGTTACTGTAGGTAATAGAGCCACTAGTTACTGTAGGTAATAGTCACTAGTTACTGTAGGCACTGAGTCACTAGTTACTGTAGGCAATAGTCACTAGTTATGTTGGCAGTGAGTCACTAGTTACTGTAGGTAATAGTCACTAGTTACTGTAGGCACTGAGTGACGAGTTACTGGAGGTAATAGAGCCACTAGTTACTGTGGGCACTGAGTGACGAGTTACTGGAGGTAATAGTCACTAGTTACTGAAGGCACTGAGCCACTAGTTACTGGAGGTAATAGTCACTAGTTACTGAAGGCACTGAGCCACTAGTTACTGGAGGTAATAGTCACTAGTTACTGTAGGCACTGAGTCACTAGTTACTGTAGGCAATAGTCACTAGTTATGTTGGCACTGAGTCACTAGTTACTGTAGGTAATAGTCACTAGTTACTGTAGGCACTGAGTGACTAGTTACTGGAGGTAATAGTCACTAGTTACTGTAGGTACTGAGTGACGAGTTACTGGAGGTAATAGTCACTAGTTACTGAAGGCACTGAGCCACTAGTTACTGGAGGTAATAGTCACTAGTTACTGTAGGCACTGAGCCACTAGTTACTGTAGGTAATAGTCACTAGTTACTGTAGGCACTGAGTCACTAGTTACTGTAGGCACTGAGCCACTAGTTACTGGAGGTAATAGTCACTAGTTACTGTAGGCACTGAGTGACGAGTTACTGAAGGCACTGAGCCACTAGTTACTGGAGGTAATAGTCACTAGTTACTGTAGGCACTGAGTCACTAGTTACTGTAGGCAATAGTCACTAGTTATGTTGGCACTGAGTCACTAGTTACTGTAGGTAATAGTCACTAGTTACTGTAGGCACTGAGTGACTAGTTACTGGAGGTAATAGTCACTAGTTACTGTAGGTACTGAGTGACGAGTTACTGGAGGTAATAGTCACTAGTTACTGAAGGCACTGAGCCACTAGTTACTGGAGGTAATAGTCACTAGTTACTGTAGGCACTGAGCCACTAGTTACTGTAGTTAATAGTCACTAGTTACTGTAGGCACTGAGTCACTAGTTACTGTAGGCACTGAGCCACTAGTTACTGGAGGTAATAGTCACTAGTTACTGTAGGCACTGAGTGACGAGTTACTGGAGGTAATAGTCACTAGTTACTGAAGGCACTGAGCCACTAGTTACTGGAGGTAATAGTCACTAGTTACTGAAGGCACTGAGCCACTAGTTACTGGAGGTAATAGTCACTAGTTACTGTAGGCACTGAGTCACTAGTTACTGTAGGTAATAGTCACTAGTTACTGTAGGCACTGAGTCACTAGTTACTGTAGGCAATAGTCACTAGTTATGTTGGCACTGAGTCACTAGTTACTGTAGGTAATAGTCACTAGTTACTGTAGGCACTGAGTGACGAGTTACTGGAGGTAATAGAGCCACTAGTTACTGTGGGCACTGAGTGACGAGTTACTGGAGGTAATAGTCACTAGTTACTGAAGGCACTGAGCCACTAGTTACTGGAGGTAATAGTCACTAGTTACTGTAGGCACTGAGTCACTAGTTACTGTAGGCAATAGTCACTAGTTATGTTGGCACTGAGTCACTAGTTACTGTAGGTAATAGTCACTAGTTACTGTAGGCACTGAGTGACTAGTTACTGGAGGTAATAGTCACTAGTTACTGTAGGTACTGAGTGACGAGTTACTGGAGGTAATAGTCACTAGTTACTGAAGGCACTGAGCCACTAGTTACTGGAGGTAATAGTCACTAGTTACTGTAGGCACTGAGCCACTAGTTACTGTAGGTAATAGTCACTAGTTACTGTAGGCACTGAGTCACTAGTTACTGTAGGCACTGAGCCACTAGTTACTGGAGGTAATAGTCACTAGTTACTGTAGGCACTGAGTCACTAGTTACTGTAGGTAATAGAGTCACTAGTTACTGTAGGTACTGAGCCACTAGTTACTGTAGGTAATAGTCACTAGTTACTGTAGGTACTGAGCCACTAGTTACTGTAGGTAATAGAGCCACTAGTTACTGTAGGTACTGAGCCACTAGTTACTGTAGGTAATAGAGCCACTAGTTACTGTAGGTATTAGAGCCACTAGTTACTGTAGGTAATAGAGTCACTAGTTACTGTAGGTAATAGAGCCACTAGTTACTGTAGGTACTGAGCCACTAGTTACTGTAGGTACTGAGCCACTAGTTACTGTAGGTAATAGAGCCATTAGTTACTGTAGGTAATAGAGCCACTAGTTACTGTAGGTAATAGAGCCATTAGTTACTGTAGGTAATATAGTCACTAGTTACTGTAGGTACTGAGTCACTAGTTACTGTAGGCACTGAGTCACTAGTTACTGTAGGTAATAGTCACTAGTTACTGTAGGTACCGAGCCACTAGTTACTGTAGGTACTGAGTCACTAGTTATTGTAGGTAATAGTCACTAGTTACTGTAGGCACCGAGCCACTAGTTACTGTAGGTAATAGCCACTAATTACTGTAGGTAATAGTCACTAGTTACTGTAGGTACTGAGCCACTAGTTACTGTAGGTAATACAGCCACTAGTTACTGTAGGTACTGAGCCACTAGTTACTGTAAGTAATAGAGCCACTAGTTACTGTAGGTAATAGAGCCACTAGTTACTGTAGGTAATAGAGCCACTAGTTACTGTAGGTAATAGTCACTAGTTACTGTAGGCACTGAGTCACTAGTTACTGTAGGCAATAGTCACTAGTTATGTTGGCAGTGAGTCACTAGTTACTGTAGGTAATAGTCACTAGTTACTGTAGGCACTGAGTGACGAGTTACTGGAGGTAATAGAGCCACTAGTTACTGTGGGCACTGAGTGACGAGTTACTGGAGGTAATAGTCACTAGTTACTGAAGGCACTGAGCCACTAGTTACTGGAGGTAATAGTCACTAGTTACTGAAGGCACTGAGCCACTAGTTACTGGAGGTAATAGTCACTAGTTACTGTAGGCACTGAGTCACTAGTTACTGTAGGCAATAGTCACTAGTTATGTTGGCACTGAGTCACTAGTTACTGTAGGTAATAGTCACTAGTTACTGTAGGCACTGAGTCACTAGTTACTGTAGGTAATAGAGTCACTAGTTACTGTAGGTACTGAGCCACTAGTTACTGTAGGTAATAGTCACTAGTTACTGTAGGTACTGAGCCACTAGTTACTGTAGGTAATAGAGTCACTAGTTACTGTAGGTAATAGAGCCACTAGTTACTGTAGGTACTGAGCCACTAGTTACTGTAGGTATTAGAGCCACTAGTTACTGTAGGTAATAGAGTCACTAGTTACTGTAGGTAATAGAGCCACTAGTTACTGTAGGTACTGAGCCACTAGTTACTGTAGGTACTGAGCCACTAGTTACTGTAGGTAATAGAGCCATTAGTTACTGTAGGTAATAGAGCCACTAGTTACTGTAGGTAATAGAGCCATTAGTTACTGTAGGTAATATAGTCACTAGTTACTGTAGGTACTGAGTCACTAGTTACTGTAGGCACTGAGTCACTAGTTACTGTAGGTAATAGTCACTAGTTACTGTAGGTACCGAGCCACTAGTTACTGTAGGTACTGAGTCACTAGTTATTGTAGGTAATAGAGCCACTAGTTACTGTAGGTAATAGAGCCACTAGTCACTGTAGGTACTGAGCCACTAGTTACTGTAGGTAATAGTCACTAGTTACTGTAGGCACTGAGCCACTAGTTACTGTAGGTAATAGAGCCACTAGTTACTGTAGGTAATAGAGTCACTAGTTACTGTAGGTAATAGAGCCACTATTTACTGTAGGTACTGAGCCACTAGTTACTGTAGGTACTGAGCCACTAGTTACTGTAGGTAATAGAGCCATTAGTTACTGTAGGTAATAGAGCCACTAGTTACTGTAGGTAATAGTCACTAGTTACTGTAGGCACTGAGTCACTAGTTACTGTAGGCAATAGTCACTAGTTATGTTGGCAGTGAGTCACTAGTTACTGTAGGTAATAGTCACTAGTTACTGTAGGCACTGAGTGACGAGTTACTGGAGGTAATAGAGCCACTAGTTACTGTGGGCACTGAGTGACGAGTTACTGGAGGTAATAGTCACTAGTTACTGAAGGCACTGAGCCACTAGTTACTGGAGGTAATAGTCACTAGTTACTGAAGGCACTGAGCCACTAGTTACTGGAGGTAATAGTCACTAGTTACTGTAGGCACTGAGTCACTAGTTACTGTAGGCAATAGTCACTAGTTATGTTGGCACTGAGTCACTAGTTACTGTAGGTAATAGTCACTAGTTACTGTAGGCACTGAGTGACTAGTTACTGGAGGTAATAGTCACTAGTTACTGTAGGTACTGAGTGACGAGTTACTGGAGGTAATAGTCACTAGTTACTGAAGGCACTGAGCCACTAGTTACTGGAGGTAATAGTCACTAGTTACTGTAGGCACTGAGCCACTAGTTACTGTAGGTAATAGTCACTAGCTACTGTAGGCACTGAGTCACTAGTTACTGTAGGCACTGAGCCACTAGTTACTGGAGGTAATAGTCACTAGTTACTGTAGGTACTGAGCCACTAGTTACTGTAGGTAATAGTCACTAGTTACTGTAGGTACTGAGCCACTAGTTACTGTAGGTAATAGAGTCACTAGTTACTGTAGGTAATAGAGCCACTAGTTACTGTAGGTACTGAGCCACTAGTTACTGTAGGTATTAGAGCCACTAGTTACTGTAGGTAATAGAGTCACTAGTTACTGTAGGTAATAGAGCCACTAGTTACTGTAGGTACTGAGCCACTAGTTACTGTAGGTACTGAGCCACTAGTTACTGTAGGTAATAGAGCCATTAGTTACTGTAGGTAATAGAGCCACTAGTTACTGTAGGTAATAGAGCCATTAGTTACTGTAGGTAATATAGTCACTAGTTACTGTAGGTACTGAGTCACTAGTTACTGTAGGCACTGAGTCACTAGTTACTGTAGGTAATAGTCACTAGTTACTGTAGGTACCGAGCCACTAGTTACTGTAGGTACTGAGTCACTAGTTATTGTAGGTAATAGTCACTAGTTACTGTAGGCACCGAGCCACTAGTTACTGTAGGTAATAGCCACTAATTACTGTAGGTAATAGTCACTAGTTACTGTAGGTACTGAGCCACTAGTTACTGTAGGTAATAGTCACTAGTTACTGTAGGTACTGAGCCACTAGTTACTGTAGGTAATACAGCCACTAGTTACTGTAGGTACTGAGCCACTAGTTACTGTAAGTAATAGAGCCACTAGTTACTGTAGGTAATAGAGCCACTAGTTACTGTAGGTAATAGAGCCACTAGTTACTGTAGGTACTGAGCCACTAGTTACTGTAGGTAATAGAGCCACTAGTTACTGTAGGTAATAGAGCCACTAGTCACTGTAGGTACTGAGCCACTAGTTACTGTAGGTAATAGTCACTAGTTACTGTAGGCACTGAGCCACTAGTTACTGTAGGTAATAGAGCCACTAGTTACTGTAGGTATTAGAGCCACTAGTTACTGTAGGTAATAGAGTCACTAGTTACTGTAGGTAATAGAGCCACTAGTTACTGTAGGTACTGAGCCACTAGTTACTGTAGATACTGAGCCACTAGTTACTGTAGGTAATAGAGCCGCTAGTTAATGTAGGTAATAGAGCCACTAGTTACTGTAGGTAATAGAGCCACTAGTCACTGTAGGTACTGAGCCACTAGTTACTGTAGGTAATAGTCACTAGTTACTGTAGGTAATAGTCACTAGTTACTGTAGGCACTGAGCCACTAGTTACTGAAGGTAATAGAGCCACTAGTTACTGTAGGTAATAGAGTCACTAGTTACTGTAGGTAATAGAGCCACTAGTTACTGTAGACACTGAGCCACTAGTTACTGTAGGTACTGAGCCACTAGTTACTGTAGATACTGAGTCACTAGTTACTGTAGGTAATAGAGCCACTAGTTACTGGAGGTAATAGAGTCACTAGTTACTGTAGGTACTGAGCCACTAGTTACTGTAGGTAATAGTCACTAGTTACTGTAGGTACTGAGCCACTAGTTACTGTAGGTAATAGAGCCACTAGTTACTGTAGGTACTGAGCCACTAGTTACTGTAGGTAATAGAGCCACTAGTTACTGTAGGTATTAGAGCCACTAGTTACTGTAGGTAATAGAGTCACTAGTTACTGTAGGTACTGAGCCACTAGTTACTGTAGGTACTGAGCCACTAGTTACTGTAGGTAATAGAGCCACTAGTTACTGTAGGTAATAGAGCCACGAGTTACTGTAGGTAATAGAGCCATTAGTTACTGTAGGTAATATAGTCACTAGTTACTGTAGGCACTGAGTCACTAGTTACTGTAGGTAATAGTCACTAGTTACTGTAGGTACCGAGCCACTAGTTACTGTAGGTACTGAGTCACTAGTTATTGTAGGTAATAGTCACTAGTTACTGTAGGCACCGAGCCACTAGTTACTGTAGGTAATAGCCACTAATTACTGTAGGTAATAGTCACTAGTTACTGTAGGTACTGAGCCACTAGTTACTGTAGGTAATAGTCACTAGTTACTGTAGGTACTGAGCCACTAGTTACTGTAGGTAATACAGCCACTAGTTACTGTAGGTACTGAGCCACTAGTTACTGTAAGTAATAGAGCCACTAGTTACTGTAGGTAATAGAGCCACTAGTTACTGTAGGTAATAGAGCCACTAGTTACTGTAGGTACTGAGCCACTAGTTACTGTAGGTAATAGAGCCACTAGTTACTGTAGGTAATAGAGCCACTAGTCACTGTAGGTACTGAGCCACTAGTTACTGTAGGTAATAGTCACTAGTTACTGTAGGCACTGAGCCACTAGTTACTGTAGGTAATAGAGCCACTAGTTACTGTAGGTATTAGAGCCACTAGTTACTGTAGGTAATAGAGTCACTAGTTACTGTAGGTAATAGAGCCACTAGTTTCTGTAGGTACTGAGCCACTAGTTACTGTAGATACTGAGCCACTAGTTACTGTAGGTAATAGAGCCACTAGTTAATGTAGGTAATAGAGCCACTAGTTACTGTAGGTACTGAGCCACTAGTTACTGTAGGTACTGAGCCACTAGTTACTGTAGGTAATAGAGCCACTAGTTACTGTAGGTAATAGAGCCACTAGTTACTGTAGGTAATAGAGCCATTAGTTACTGTAGGTAATATAGTCACTAGTTACTGTAGGTACTGAGTCACTAGTTACTGTAGGCACTGAGTCACTAGTTACTGTAGGTAATAGTCACTAGTTACTGTAGGTACCGAGCCACTAGTTACTGTAGGTACTGAGTCACTAGTTATTGTAGGTAATAGTCACTAGTTACTGTAGGCACCGAGCCACTAGTTACTGTAGGTAATAGCCACTAATTACTGTAGGTAATAGTCACTAGTTACTGTAGGTACTGAGCCACTAGTTACTGTAGGTAATAGTCACTAGTTACTGTAGGTACTGAGCCACTAGTTACTGTAGGTAATACAGCCACTAGTTACTGTAGGTACTGAGCCACTAGTTACTGTAAGTAATAGAGCCACTAGTTACTGTAGGTAATAGAGCCACTAGTCACTGTAGGTACTGAGCCACTAGTTACTGTAGGTAATAGTCACTAGTTACTGTAGGCACTGAGCCACTAGTTACTGTAGGTAATAGAGCCACTAGTTACTGTAGGTATTAGAGCCACTAGTTACTGTAGGTAATAGAGTAACTAGTTACTGTAGGTAATAGAGCCACTAGTTACTGTAGGTACTGAGCCACTAGTTACTGTAGATACTGAGCCACTAGTTACTGTAGGTAATAGAGCCACTAGTTAATGTAGGTAATAGAGCCACTAGTTACTGTAGGTAATAGAGCCACTAGTCACTGTAGGTACTGAGCCACTAGTTACTGTAGGTAATAGTCACTAGTTACTGTAGGTAATAGTCACTAGTTACTGTAGGCACTGAGCCACTAGTTACTGTAGGTAATAGAGCCACTAGTTACTGTAGGTAATAGAGTCACTAGTTACTGTAGGTAATAGAGCCACTAGTTACTGTAGGTACTGAGCCACTAGTTACTGTAGGTAATACAGCCACTAGTTACTGTAGGTAATAGAGCCACTAGTTACTGTAGGTAATAGAGCCACTAGTTACTGTAGGTAATAGAGCCACTAGTCACTGTAGGTAATAGAGCCACTAGTTACTGTAGATACTGAGCCACTAGTTACTGTAGGTAATAGAGTCACTAGTTACTGTAGGTAATAGAGCCACTAGTTACTGTAGGTAATAGAGCCACTAGTTACTGTAGGTACTGAGCCACAAGTTACTGTAGGTAATAGAGCCACTAGTTACTGTAGGTACTGAGCCACTAGTTACTGTAGGTAATAGAGTCACTAGTTACTGTAGGTAATAGAGCCACTAGTTACTGTAGGTAATAGAGCCACTAGTTACTGTAGGTACTGAGCCACAAGTTACTGTAGGTAATAGAGCCACTAGTTACTGTAGGTAATGAGTCACTAGTTACTGTAGGTAATAGCCACTAGTTACTGTAGGTAATGAGTCACTAGTTACTGTAGGTAATGAGTCACTAGTTACTGTAGGTAATGAGTCACTAGTTACTGTAGGTAATAGCCACTAGTTACTGTAGGTAATAGAGCCACTAGTTACTGGAGGTATTAGAGCCACTAGTTACTGTAGGTAATAGAGTCACTAGTTACTGTAGGTAATAGAGCCACTAGTTACTGTAGGTAATGAGTCACTAGTTACTGTAGGTAATAGCCACTAGTTACTGTAGGTAATAGAGCCACTAGTTACTGGAGGTATTAGAGCCACTAGTTACTGTAGGTAATAGAGCCATTAGTTACTGTAGGTAATATAGTCACTAGTTACTGTAGGTACTGAGTCACTAGTTACTGTAGGCACTGAGTCACTAGTTACTGTAGGTAATAGTCACTAGTTACTGTAGGTACCGAGCCACTAGTTACTGTAGGTACTGAGTCACTAGTTATTGTAGGTAATAGTCACTAGTTACTGTAGGCACCGAGCCACTAGTTACTGTAGGTAATAGCCACTAATTACTGTAGGTAATAGTCACTAGTTACTGTAGGTACTGAGCCACTAGTTACTGTAGGTAATAGTCACTAGTTACTGTAGGTACTGAGCCACTAGTTACTGTAGGTAATACAGCCACTAGTTACTGTAGGTACTGAGCCACTAGTTACTGTAAGTAATAGAGCCACTAGTTACTGTAGGTAATAGAGCCACTAGTTACTGTAGGTAATAGAGCCACTAGTTACTGTAGGTACTGAGCCACTAGTTACTGTAGGTAATAGAGCCACTAGTTACTGTAGGTAATAGAGCCACTAGTCACTGTAGGTACTGAGCCACTAGTTACTGTAGGTAATAGTCACTAGTTACTGTAGGCACTGAGCCACTAGTTACTGTAGGTAATAGAGCCACTAGTTACTGTAGGTATTAGAGCCACTAGTTACTGTAGGTAATAGAGTCACTAGTTACTGTAGGTAATAGAGCCACTAGTTACTGTAGGTACTGAGCCACTAGTTACTGTAGATACTGAGCCACTAGTTACTGTAGGTAATAGAGCCACTAGTTAATGTAGGTAATAGAGCCACTAGTTACTGTAGGTACTGAGCCACTAGTTACTGTAGGTACTGAGCCACTAGTTACTGTAGGTAATAGAGCCACTAGTTACTGTAGGTAATAGAGCCACTAGTTACTGTAGGTAATAGAGCCATTAGTTACTGTAGGTAATATAGTCACTAGTTACTGTAGGTACTGAGTCACTAGTTACTGTAGGCACTGAGTCACTAGTTACTGTAGGTAATAGTCACTAGTTACTGTAGGTACTGAGCCACTAGTTACTGTAGGTACTGAGTCACTAGTTATTGTAGGTAATAGTCACTAGTTACTGTAGGCACCGAGCCACTAGTTACTGTAGGTAATAGCCACTAATTACTGTAGGTAATAGTCACTAGTTACTGTAGGTACTGAGCCACTAGTTACTGTAGGTAATAGTCACTAGTTACCGTAGGTACTGAGCCACTAGTTACTGTAGGTAATACAGCCACTAGTTACTGTAGGTACTGAGCCACTAGTTACTGTAAGTAATAGAGCCACTAGTTACTGTAGGTACTGAGCCACTAGTTACTGTAGGTAATAGAGCCACTAGTTACTGTAGGTAATAGAGCCACTAGTCACTGTAGGTACTGAGCCACTAGTTACTGTAGGTAATAGTCACTAGTTACTGTAGGCACTGAGCCACTAGTTACTGTAGGTAATAGAGCCACTAGTTACTGTAGGTATTAGAGCCACTAGTTACTGTAGGTAATAGAGTAACTAGTTACTGTAGGTAATAGAGCCACTAGTTACTGTAGGTACTGAGCCACTAGTTACTGTAGATACTGAGCCACTAGTTACTGTAGGTAATAGAGCCACTAGTTAATGTAGGTAATAGAGCCACTAGTTACTGTAGGTAATAGAGCCACTAGTCACTGTAGGTACTGAGCCACTAGTTATTGTAGGTAATAGTCACTAGTTACTGTAGGTAATAGTCACTAGTTACTGTAGGCACTGAGCCACTAGTTACTGTAGGTAACAGAGCCAATAGTTACTGTAGGTAATAGAGTCACTAGTTACTGTAGGTAATAGAGCCACTAGTTACTGTAGGTACTGAGCCACTAGTTACTGTAGGTAATACAGCCACTAGTTACTGTAGGTAATAGAGCCACTAGTTACTGTAGGTAATAGAGCCACTAGTTACTGTAGGTAATAGAGCCACTAGTCACTGTAGGTAATAGAGCCACTAGTTACTGTAGATACTGAGCCACTAGTTACTGTAGGTAATAGAGTCACTAGTTACTGTAGGTAATAGAGCCACTAGTTACTGTAGGTAATAGAGCCACTAGTTACTGTAGGTACTGAGCCACAAGTTACTGTAGGTAATAGAGCCACTAGTTACTGTAGGTACTGAGCCACTAGTTACTGTAGGTAATAGAGTCACTAGTTACTGTAGGTAATAGAGCCACTAGTTACTGTAGGTAATAGAGCCACTAGTTACTGTAGGTACTGAGCCACAAGTTACTGTAGGTAATAGAGCCACTAGTTACTGTAGGTAATGAGTCACTAGTTACTGTAGGTAATAGCCACTAGTTACTGTAGGTAATGAGTCACTAGTTACTGTAGGTAATGAGTCACTAGTTACTGTAGGTAATGAGTCACTAGTTACTGTAGGTAATAGCCACTAGTTACTGTAGGTAATAGAGCCACTAGTTACTGGAGGTATTAGAGCCACTAGTTACTGTAGGTAATAGAGTCACTAGTTACTGTAGGTAATAGAGCCACTAGTTACTGTAGGTAATGAGTCACTAGTTACTGTAGGTAATAGCCACTAGTTACTGTAGGTAATAGAGCCACTAGTTACTGGAGGTATTAGAGTCACTAGTTACTGTAGGTAATAGAGCCACTAGTTACTGTAGGTACTGAGCCACTAGTTACTGTAGGTACTGAGCCACTAGTTACTGTAGGTAATAGAGCCACTAGTTACTGTAGGAAATAGCCACTAGTTACTGTAGGTACTGAGTCACTACTTACTGTAGTTAATGAGCCACTAGTTACTGTAGGAAATAGCCACTAGTTACTGTAGGTACTGAGTCACTACTTACTGTAGTTAATGAGCCACTAGTTACTGTAGGTAATAGCCACTAGTTACTGTAGGTACTGAGCCACTAGTTACTGTAGGTAATAGAGCCATTAGTTACTGTAGGTAATATAGTCACTAGTTAGTGTAGGTACTGAGTCACTAGTTACTGTAGGCACTGAGTCACTAGTTACTGTAGGTAATAGTCACTAGTTACTGTAGGCACTGAGTCACTAGTTACTGTAGGTAATAGTCACTAGTTACTGTAGGTACTGAGCCACTAGTTACTGTAGGTAATAGAGCCACTAGTTACTGTAGGTAATAGTCACTAGTTACTGTAGGTACTGAGCCACTAGTTACTGTAGGTAATACAGCCACTAGTTACTGTAGGTAATAGAGCCACTAGTTACTGTAGGTAATAGAGCCACTAGTCACTGTAGGTAATAGAGCCACTAGTTACTGTAGATACTGAGCCACTAGTTACTGTAGGTACTGAGCCACTAGTTACTGTAGATACTGAGTCACTAGTTACTGTAGGTAATAGAGCCACTAGTTACTGGAGGTATTAGATCCACTAGTTACTGTAGGTAATAGAGTCACTAGTTACTGTAGGTAATAGAGCCACTAGTTACTGTAGGTACTGAGCCACTAGTTACTGTAGATACTGAGCCACTAGTTACTGTAGGTAAGAGAGCCACTAGTTACTGTAGGTAATAGCCACTAGTTACTGTAGGTACTGAGCCACTAGTTACTGTAGGTAATAGAGCCACTAGTTACTGTAGGTACTGAGGCATTAGTTACTGTAGGTACTGAGCCACTAGTTACTGTAGGTAATAGAGCCACTAGTTACTGTAGGAAATAGCCACTAGTTACTGTAGGTACTGAGTCACTACTTACTGTAGTTAATGAGCCACTAGTTACTGTAGGTAATAGCCACTAGTTACTGTAGGTACTGAGCCACTAGTTACTGTAGGTAATAGAGCCATTAGTTACTGTAGGTAATATAGTCACTAGTTAGTGTAGGTACTGAGTCACTAGTTACTGTAGGCACTGAGTCACTAGTTACTGTAGGTAATAGTCACTAGTTACTGTAGGCACTGAGTCACTAGTTACTGTAGGTAATAGTCACTAGTTACTGTAGGTACTGAGCCACTAGTTACTGTAGGTAATAGAGCCACTAGTTACTGTAGGTAATAGTCACTAGTTACTGTAGGTACTGAGCCACTAGTTACTGTAGGTAATACAGCCACTAGTTACTGTAGGTAATAGAGCCACTAGTTACTGTAGGTAATAGAGCCACTAGTTACTGTAGGTAATAGAGCCACTAGTCACTGTAGGTAATAGAGCCACTAGTTACTGTAGGTAATAGAGCCACTAGTTACTGTAGGTACTGAGCCACTAGTTACTGTAGGTAATAGAGTCACTAGTTACTGTAGGTAATAGAGCCACTAGTTACTGTAGGTAATAGAGTCACTAGTTACTGTAGGTAATAGAGCCACTAGTTACTGTAGGTAATAGAGCCACTAGTTACTGTAGGTACTGAGCCACAAGTTACTGTAGGTAATAGAGCCACTAGTTACTGTAGGTACTGAGCCACTAGTCACTGTAGGTAATAGAGCCACTAGTTACTGTAGGTACTGAGTCACTAGTTACTGTAGGTAATAGCCACTAGTTACTGTAGGTAATAGAGCCACTAGTTACTGTAGGTACTGAGTCACTAGTTACTGTAGATAATAGCCACTAGTTACTGTAGGTACTGAGCCACTAGTTACTGTAGGTAATAGAGCCACTAGTTACTGTAGGTACTGAGTCACTAGTTACTGTAGGTAATAGCCACTAGTTACTGTAGGTACTGAGCCACTAGTTACTGTAGGTAATAGAGCCACTAGTTACTGTAGGTACTGAGTCACTAGTTACTGTAGGTAATAGCCACTAGTTACTGTAGGTACTGAGCCACTAGTTACTGTAGGTAATAGAGCCACTAGTTACTGTAGGTAATAGAGCCACTAGTTACTGTAGGTACTGAGCCACTAGTTACTGTAGGTAATAGAGTCACTAGTTACTGTAGGTACTGAGCCACAAGTTACTGTAGGTAATAGAGCCACTAGTTACTGTAGGTACTGAGTCACTAGTTACTGTAGGTAATAGCCACTAGTTACTGTAGGTACTGAGCCACTAGTTACTGTAGGTAATAGATCCACTAGTTACTGTAGGTACTGAGCCACTAGTTACTGTAGGTAATAGAGCCACTAGTTACTGTAGGTAATAGAGCCACTAGTTACTGTAGGTACTGAGCCACTAGTTACTGTAGGTAATAGAGTCACTAGTTACTGTAGGTACTGAGCCACAAGTTACTGTAGGTAATAGAGCCACTAGTTACTGTAGGTACTGAGTCACTAGTTACTGTAGGTAATAGCCACTAGTTACTGTAGGTACTGAGCCACTAGTTACTGTAGGTAATAGATCCACTAGTTACTGTAGGTACTGAGCCACTAGTTACTGTAGGTACTGAGCCACTAGTTACTGTACGTAATAGAGTCACTAGTTACTGTAGGTAATAGCCACTAGTTACTGTAGGTACTGAGCCACTAGTTACTGTAGGTAATAGAGTCACTAGTTACTGTAGGTAATAGAGCCACTAGTTACTGTAGGTACTGAGCCACTAGTTACTGTAGGTACTGAGCCACTAGTTACTGTAGGTAATAGAGCCACTAGTTACTGTAGGTAATAGAGTCACTAGTTACTGTAGGTAATAGAGCCACTAGTTACTGTAGGTACTGAGCCAATAGTTACTGTAGGTACTGAGCCACTAGTTACTGTAGGTAATAGAGTCACTAGTTACTGTAGGTACTGAGCCACTAGTTACTGTAGGTAATAGCCACTAGTTACTGTAGGTACTGAGCCACTAGTCACTGTAGGTAATAGAGCCACTAGTTACTGTAGGTACTGAGTCACTAGTTACTGTAGGTAATAGCCACTAGTTACTGTAGGTACTGAGCCACTAGTTACTGTAGGTAATAGAGCCACTAGTTACTGTAGGTACTGAGCCACTAGTTACTGTAGGTAATAGAGTCACTAGTTACTGTAGGTAATAGAGCCACTAGTTACTGTAGGTACTGAGCCACTAGTTACTGTAGGTAATAGAGTCACTAGTTATTGTAGGTACTGAGCCACTAGTTACTGTAGGTAATAGAGCCACTAGTTACTGTATGTAATAGCCACTAGTTACTGTAGGTACTGAGCCACTAGTTACTGTAGGTAATAGAGCCATGAGTTACTGTAGGTAATAGAGTCACTAGTTACTGTAGGTAATAGAGCCACTAGTTACTGTAGGTAATAGAGCCACTAGTTACTGTAGGTAATAGAGTCACTAGTTACTGTAGGTAATAGAGTCACTAGTTACTGTAGGTACTGAGCCACTAGTTACTGTAGGTAATAGAGCCATGAGTTACTGTAGGTAATAGAGTCACTAGTTACTGTAGGTAATAGAGCCACTAGTTACTGTAGGTAATAGAGCCACTAGTTACTGTAGGTAATAGAGTCACTAGTTACTGTAGGTAATAGCCACTAGTTACTGTAGGTACTGAGCCACTAGTTACTGTAGGTAATAGTCACTAGTTACTGTAGGCACTGAGTGACTAGTTACTGGAGGTAATAGTCACTAGTTACTGTAGGTACTGAGTGACGAGTTACTGGAGGTAATAGTCACTAGTTACTGAAGGCACTGAGCCACTAGTTACTGGAGGTAATAGTCACTAGTTACTGTAGGCACTGAGCCACTAGTTACTGTAGGTAATAGTCACTAGCTACTGTAGGCACTGAGTCACTAGTTACTGTAGGCACTGAGCCACTAGTTACTGGAGGTAATAGTCACTAGTTACTGTAGGTACTGAGCCACTAGTTACTGTAGGTAATAGTCACTAGTTACTGTAGGTACTGAGCCACTAGTTACTGTAGGTAATAGAGTCACTAGTTACTGTAGGTAATAGAGCCACTAGTTACTGTAGGTACTGAGCCACTAGTTACTGTAGGTATTAGAGCCACTAGTTACTGTAGGTAATAGAGTCACTAGTTACTGTAGGTAATAGAGCCACTAGTTACTGTAGGTACTGAGCCACTAGTTACTGTAGGTACTGAGCCACTAGTTACTGTAGGTAATAGAGCCATTAGTTACTGTAGGTAATAGAGCCACTAGTTACTGTAGGTAATAGAGCCATTAGTTACTGTAGGTAATATAGTCACTAGTTACTGTAGGTACTGAGTCACTAGTTACTGTAGGCACTGAGTCACTAGTTACTGTAGGTAATAGTCACTAGTTACTGTAGGTACCGAGCCACTAGTTACTGTAGGTACTGAGTCACTAGTTATTGTAGGTAATAGTCACTAGTTACTGTAGGCACCGAGCCACTAGTTACTGTAGGTAATAGCCACTAATTACTGTAGGTAATAGTCACTAGTTACTGTAGGTACTGAGCCACTAGTTACTGTAGGTAATAGTCACTAGTTACTGTAGGTACTGAGCCACTAGTTACTGTAGGTAATACAGCCACTAGTTACTGTAGGTACTGAGCCACTAGTTACTGTAAGTAATAGAGCCACTAGTTACTGTAGGTAATAGAGCCACTAGTTACTGTAGGTAATAGAGCCACTAGTTACTGTAGGTACTGAGCCACTAGTTACTGTAGGTAATAGAGCCACTAGTTACTGTAGGTAATAGAGCCACTAGTCACTGTAGGTACTGAGCCACTAGTTACTGTAGGTAATAGTCACTAGTTACTGTAGGCACTGAGCCACTAGTTACTGTAGGTAATAGAGCCACTAGTTACTGTAGGTATTAGAGCCACTAGTTACTGTAGGTAATAGAGTCACTAGTTACTGTAGGTAATAGAGCCACTAGTTACTGTAGGTACTGAGCCACTAGTTACTGTAGATACTGAGCCACTAGTTACTGTAGGTAATAGAGCCGCTAGTTAATGTAGGTAATAGAGCCACTAGTTACTGTAGGTAATAGAGCCACTAGTCACTGTAGGTACTGAGCCACTAGTTACTGTAGGTAATAGTCACTAGTTACTGTAGGCACTGAGCCACTAGTTACTGAAGGTAATAGAGCCACTAGTTACTGTAGGTAATAGAGTCACTAGTTACTGTAGGTAATAGAGCCACTAGTTACTGTAGACACTGAGCCACTAGTTACTGTAGGTACTGAGCCACTAGTTACTGTAGATACTGAGTCACTAGTTACTGTAGGTAATAGAGCCACTAGTTACTGGAGGTAATAGAGTCACTAGTTACTGTAGGTACTGAGCCACTAGTTACTGTAGGTAATAGTCACTAGTTACTGTAGGTACTGAGCCACTAGTTACTGTAGGTAATAGAGCCACTAGTTACTGTAGGTACTGAGCCACTAGTTACTGTAGGTAATAGAGCCACTAGTTACTGTAGGTATTAGAGCCACTAGTTACTGTAGGTAATAGAGTCACTAGTTACTGTAGGTACTGAGCCACTAGTTACTGTAGGTACTGAGCCACTAGTTACTGTAGGTAATAGAGCCACTAGTTACTGTAGGTAATAGAGCCACGAGTTACTGTAGGTAATAGAGCCATTAGTTACTGTAGGTAATATAGTCACTAGTTACTGTAGGTACTGAGTCACTAGTTACTGTAGGCACTGAGTCACTAGTTACTGTAGGTAATAGTCACTAGTTACTGTAGGTACCGAGCCACTAGTTACTGTAGGTACTGAGTCACTAGTTATTGTAGGTAATAGTCACTAGTTACTGTAGGCACCGAGCCACTAGTTACTGTAGGTAATAGCCACTAATTACTGTAGGTAATAGTCACTAGTTACTGTAGGTACTGAGCCACTAGTTACTGTAGGTAATAGTCACTAGTTACTGTAGGTACTGAGCCACTAGTTACTGTAGGTAATACAGCCACTAGTTACTGTAGGTACTGAGCCACTAGTTACTGTAAGTAATAGAGCCACTAGTTACTGTAGGTAATAGAGCCACTAGTTACTGTAGGTAATAGAGCCACTAGTTACTGTAGGTACTGAGCCACTAGTTACTGTAGGTAATAGAGCCACTAGTTACTGTAGGTAATAGAGCCACTAGTCACTGTAGGTACTGAGCCACTAGTTACTGTAGGTAATAGTCACTAGTTACTGTAGGCACTGAGCCACTAGTTACTGTAGGTAATAGAGCCACTAGTTACTGTAGGTATTAGAGCCACTAGTTACTGTAGGTAATAGAGTCACTAGTTACTGTAGGTAATAGAGCCACTAGTTTCTGTAGGTACTGAGCCACTAGTTACTGTAGATACTGAGCCACTAGTTACTGTAGGTAATAGAGCCACTAGTTAATGTAGGTAATAGAGCCACTAGTTACTGTAGGTACTGAGCCACTAGTTACTGTAGGTACTGAGCCACTAGTTACTGTAGGTAATAGAGCCACTAGTTACTGTAGGTAATAGAGCCACTAGTTACTGTAGGTAATAGAGCCATTAGTTACTGTAGGTAATATAGTCACTAGTTACTGTAGGTACTGAGTCACTAGTTACTGTAGGCACTGAGTCACTAGTTACTGTAGGTAATAGTCACTAGTTACTGTAGGTACCGAGCCACTAGTTACTGTAGGTACTGAGTCACTAGTTATTGTAGGTAATAGTCACTAGTTACTGTAGGCACCGAGCCACTAGTTACTGTAGGTAATAGCCACTAATTACTGTAGGTAATAGTCACTAGTTACTGTAGGTACTGAGCCACTAGTTACTGTAGGTAATAGTCACTAGTTACTGTAGGTACTGAGCCACTAGTTACTGTAGGTAATACAGCCACTAGTTACTGTAGGTACTGAGCCACTAGTTACTGTAAGTAATAGAGCCACTAGTTACTGTAGGTACTGAGCCACTAGTTACTGTAGGTAATAGAGCCACTAGTCACTGTAGGTACTGAGCCACTAGTTACTGTAGGTAATAGTCACTAGTTACTGTAGGCACTGAGCCACTAGTTACTGTAGGTAATAGAGCCACTAGTTACTGTAGGTATTAGAGCCACTAGTTACTGTAGGTAATAGAGTAACTAGTTACTGTAGGTAATAGAGCCACTAGTTACTGTAGGTACTGAGCCACTAGTTACTGTAGATACTGAGCCACTAGTTACTGTAGGTAATAGAGCCACTAGTTAATGTAGGTAATAGAGCCACTAGTTACTGTAGGTAATAGAGCCACTAGTCACTGTAGGTACTGAGCCACTAGTTACTGTAGGTAATAGTCACTAGTTACTGTAGGTAATAGTCACTAGTTACTGTAGGCACTGAGCCACTAGTTACTGTAGGTAATAGAGCCACTAGTTACTGTAGGTAATAGAGTCACTAGTTACTGTAGGTAATAGAGCCACTAGTTACTGTAGGTACTGAGCCACTAGTTACTGTAGGTAATACAGCCACTAGTTACTGTAGGTAATAGAGCCACTAGTTACTGTAGGTAATAGAGCCACTAGTTACTGTAGGTAATAGAGCCACTAGTCACTGTAGGTAATAGAGCCACTAGTTACTGTAGATACTGAGCCACTAGTTACTGTAGGTAATAGAGTCACTAGTTACTGTAGGTAATAGAGCCACTAGTTACTGTAGGTAATAGAGCCACTAGTTACTGTAGGTACTGAGCCACAAGTTACTGTAGGTAATAGAGCCACTAGTTACTGTAGGTACTGAGCCACTAGTTACTGTAGGTAATAGAGTCACTAGTTACTGTAGGTAATAGAGCCACTAGTTACTGTAGGTAATAGAGCCACTAGTTACTGTAGGTACTGAGCCACAAGTTACTGTAGGTAATAGAGCCACTAGTTACTGTAGGTAATGAGTTACTAGTTACTGTAGGTAATAGCCACTAGTTACTGTAGGTAATGAGTCACAAGTTACTGTAGGTAATGAGTCACTAGTTACTGTAGGTAATGAGTCACTAGTTACTGTAGGTAATAGCCACTAGTTACTGTAGGTAATAGAGCCACTAGTTACTGGAGGTATTAGAGCCACTAGTTACTGTAGGTAATAGAGTCACTAGTTACTGTAGGTAATAGAGCCACTAGTTACTGTAGGTAATGAGTCACTAGTTACTGTAGGTAATAGCCACTAGTTACTGTAGGTAATAGAGCCACTAGTTACTGGAGGTATTAGAGCCACTAGTTACTGTAGGTAATAGAGCCATTAGTTACTGTAGGTAATATAGTCACTAGTTACTGTAGGTACTGAGTCACTAGTTACTGTAGGCACTGAGTCACTAGTTACTGTAGGTAATAGTCACTAGTTACTGTAGGTACCGAGCCACTAGTTACTGTAGGTACTGAGTCACTAGTTATTGTAGGTAATAGTCACTAGTTACTGTAGGCACCGAGCCACTAGTTACTGTAGGTAATAGCCACTAATTACTGTAGGTAATAGTCACTAGTTACTGTAGGTACTGAGCCACTAGTTACTGTAGGTAATAGTCACTAGTTACTGTAGGTACTGAGCCACTAGTTACTGTAGGTAATACAGCCACTAGTTACTGTAGGTACTGAGCCACTAGTTACTGTAAGTAATAGAGCCACTAGTTACTGTAGGTAATAGAGCCACTAGTTACTGTAGGTAATAGAGCCACTAGTTACTGTAGGTACTGAGCCACTAGTTACTGTAGGTAATAGAGCCACTAGTTACTGTAGGTAATAGAGCCACTAGTCACTGTAGGTACTGAGCCACTAGTTACTGTAGGTAATAGTCACTAGTTACTGTAGGCACTGAGCCACTAGTTACTGTAGGTAATAGAGCCACTAGTTACTGTAGGTATTAGAGCCACTAGTTACTGTAGGTAATAGAGTCACTAGTTACTGTAGGTAATAGAGCCACTAGTTACTGTAGGTACTGAGCCACTAGTTACTGTAGATACTGAGCCACTAGTTACTGTAGGTAATAGAGCCACTAGTTAATGTAGGTAATAGAGCCACTAGTTACTGTAGGTACTGAGCCACTAGTTACTGTAGGTACTGAGCCACTAGTTACTGTAGGTAATAGAGCCACTAGTTACTGTAGGTAATAGAGCCACTAGTTACTGTAGGTAATAGAGCCATTAGTTACTGTAGGTAATATAGTCACTAGTTACTGTAGGTACTGAGTCACTAGTTACTGTAGGCACTGAGTCACTAGTTACTGTAGGTAATAGTCACTAGTTACTGTAGGTACTGAGCCACTAGTTACTGTAGGTACTGAGTCACTAGTTATTGTAGGTAATAGTCACTAGTTACTGTAGGCACCGAGCCACTAGTTACTGTAGGTAATAGCCACTAATTACTGTAGGTAATAGTCACTAGTTACTGTAGGTACTGAGCCACTAGTTACTGTAGGTAATAGTCACTAGTTACTGTAGGTACTGAGCCACTAGTTACTGTAGGTAATACAGCCACTAGTTACTGTAGGTACTGAGCCACTAGTTACTGTAAGTAATAGAGCCACTAGTTACTGTAGGTACTGAGCCACTAGTTACTGTAGGTAATAGAGCCACTAGTTACTGTAGGTAATAGAGCCACTAGTCACTGTAGGTACTGAGCCACTAGTTACTGTAGGTAATAGTCACTAGTTACTGTAGGCACTGAGCCACTAGTTACTGTAGGTAATAGAGCCACTAGTTACTGTAGGTATTAGAGCCACTAGTTACTGTAGGTAATAGAGTAACTAGTTACTGTAGGTAATAGAGCCACTAGTTACTGTAGGTACTGAGCCACTAGTTACTGTAGATACTGAGCCACTAGTTACTGTAGGTAATAGAGCCACTAGTTAATGTAGGTAATAGAGCCACTAGTTACTGTAGGTAATAGAGCCACTAGTCACTGTAGGTACTGAGCCACTAGTTATTGTAGGTAATAGTCACTAGTTACTGTAGGTAATAGTCACTAGTTACTGTAGGCACTGAGCCACTAGTTACTGTAGGTAACAGAGCCAATAGTTACTGTAGGTAATAGAGTCACTAGTTACTGTAGGTAATAGAGCCACTAGTTACTGTAGGTACTGAGCCACTAGTTACTGTAGGTAATACAGCCACTAGTTACTGTAGGTAATAGAGCCACTAGTTACTGTAGGTAATAGAGCCACTAGTTACTGTAGGTAATAGAGCCACTAGTCACTGTAGGTAATAGAGCCACTAGTTACTGTAGATACTGAGCCACTAGTTACTGTAGGTAATAGAGTCACTAGTTACTGTAGGTAATAGAGCCACTAGTTACTGTAGGTAATAGAGCCACTAGTTACTGTAGGTACTGAGCCACAAGTTACTGTAGGTAATAGAGCCACTAGTTACTGTAGGTACTGAGCCACTAGTTACTGTAGGTAATAGAGTCACTAGTTACTGTAGGTAATAGAGCCACTAGTTACTGTAGGTAATAGAGCCACTAGTTACTGTAGGTACTGAGCCACAAGTTACTGTAGGTAATAGAGCCACTAGTTACTGTAGGTAATGAGTCACTAGTTACTGTAGGTAATAGCCACTAGTTACTGTAGGTAATGAGTCACTAGTTACTGTAGGTAATGAGTCACTAGTTACTGTAGGTAATGAGTCACTAGTTACTGTAGGTAATAGCCACTAGTTACTGTAGGTAATAGAGCCACTAGTTACTGGAGGTATTAGAGCCACTAGTTACTGTAGGTAATAGAGTCACTAGTTACTGTAGGTAATAGAGCCACTAGTTACTGTAGGTAATGAGTCACTAGTTACTGTAGGTAATAGCCACTAGTTACTGTAGGTAATAGAGCCACTAGTTACTGGAGGTATTAGAGTCACTAGTTACTGTAGGTAATAGAGCCACTAGTTACTGTAGGTACTGAGCCACTAGTTACTGTAGATACTGAGCCACTAGTTACTGTAGGTAAGAGAGCCACTAGTTACTGTAGGTAATAGCCACTAGTTACTGTAGGTACTGAGCCACTAGTTACTGTAGGTAATAGAGCCACTAGTTACTGTAGGTACTGAGGCATTAGTTACTGTAGGTACTGAGCCACTAGTTACTGTAGGTAATAGAGCCACTAGTTACTGTAGGAAATAGCCACTAGTTACTGTAGGTACTGAGTCACTACTTACTGTAGTTAATGAGCCACTAGTTACTGTAGGTAATAGCCACTAGTTACTGTAGGTACTGAGCCACTAGTTACTGTAGGTAATAGAGCCATTAGTTACTGTAGGTAATATAGTCACTAGTTAGTGTAGGTACTGAGTCACTAGTTACTGTAGGCACTGAGTCACTAGTTACTGTAGGTAATAGTCACTAGTTACTGTAGGCACTGAGTCACTAGTTACTGTAGGTAATAGTCACTAGTTACTGTAGGTACTGAGCCACTAGTTACTGTAGGTAATAGAGCCACTAGTTACTGTAGGTAATAGTCACTAGTTACTGTAGGTACTGAGCCACTAGTTACTGTAGGTAATACAGCCACTAGTTACTGTAGGTAATAGAGCCACTAGTTACTGTAGGTAATAGAGCCACTAGTCACTGTAGGTAATAGAGCCACTAGTTACTGTAGATACTGAGCCACTAGTTACTGTAGGTACTGAGCCACTAGTTACTGTAGATACTGAGTCACTAGTTACTGTAGGTAATAGAGCCACTAGTTACTGGAGGTATTAGATCCACTAGTTACTGTAGGTAATAGAGTCACTAGTTACTGTAGGTAATAGAGCCACTAGTTACTGTAGGTACTGAGCCACTAGTTACTGTAGATACTGAGCCACTAGTTACTGTAGGTAAGAGAGCCACTAGTTACTGTAGGTAATAGCCACTAGTTACTGTAGGTACTGAGCCACTAGTTACTGTAGGTAATAGAGCCACTAGTTACTGTAGGTACTGAGGCATTAGTTACTGTAGGTACTGAGCCACTAGTTACTGTAGGTAATAGAGCCACTAGTTACTGTAGGAAATAGCCACTAGTTACTGTAGGTACTGAGTCACTACTTACTGTAGTTAATGAGTCACTAGTTACTGTAGGTAATGAGTCACTAGTTACTGTAGGTAATAGCCACTAGTTACTGTAGGTAATAGAGCCACTAGTTACTGGAGGTATTAGAGCCACTAGTTACTGTAGGTAATATAGTCACTAGTTAGTGTAGGTACTGAGTCACTAGTTACTGTAGGCACTGAGTCACTAGTTACTGTAGGTAATAGTCACTAGTTACTGTAGGTACTGAGCCACTAGTTACTGTAGGTAATACAGCCACTAGTTACTGTAGGTACTGAGCCACTAGTTACTGTAAGTAATAGAGCCACTAGTTACTGTAGGTAATAGAGCCACTAGTTACTGTAGGTAATAGAGCCACTAGTTACTGTAGGTACTGAGCCACTAGTTACTGTAGGTAATAGAGCCACTAGTTACTGTAGGTAATAGAGCCACTAGTCACTGTAGGTACTGAGCCACTAGTTACTGTAGGTAATAGTCACTAGTTACTGTAGGCACTGAGCCACTAGTTACTGTAGGTAATAGAGCCACTAGTTACTGTAGGTATTAGAGCCACTAGTTACTGTAGGTAATAGAGTCACTAGTTACTGTAGGTAATAGAGCCACTAGTTACTGTAGGTACTGAGCCACTAGTTACTGTAGATACTGAGCCACTAGTTACTGTAGGTAATAGAGCCACTAGTTAATGTAGGTAATAGAGCCACTAGTTACTGTAGGTAATAGAGCCACTAGTCACTGTAGGTACTGAGCCACTAGTTACTGTAGGTAATAGTCACTAGTTACTGTAGGTAATAGTCACTAGTTACTGTAGGCACTGAGCCACTAGTTACTGTAGGTAATAGAGCCACTAGTTACTGTAGGTAATAGAGTCACTAGTTACTGTAGGTAATAGAGCCACTAGTTACTGTAGGTACTGAGCCACTAGTTACTGTAGGTAATACAGCCACTAGTTACTGTAGGTAATAGAGCCACTAGTTACTGTAGGTAATAGAGCCACTAGTCACTGTAGGTAATAGAGCCACTAGTTACTGTAGATACTGAGCCACTAGTTACTGTAGGTAATAGAGTCACTAGTTACTGTAGGTAATAGAGCCACTAGTTACTGTAGGTAATAGAGCCACTAGTTACTGTAGGTACTGAGCCACAAGTTACTGTAGGTAATAGAGCCACTAGTTACTGTAGGTACTGAGCCACTAGTTACTGTAGGTAATAGAGTCACTAGTTACTGTAGGTAATAGAGCCACTAGTTACTGTAGGTAATAGAGCCACTAGTTACTGTAGGTACTGAGCCACAAGTTACTGTAGGTAATAGAGCCACTAGTTACTGTAGGTAATGAGTTACTAGTTACTGTAGGTAATAGCCACTAGTTACTGTAGGTAATGAGTCACAAGTTACTGTAGGTAATGAGTCACTAGTTACTGTAGGTAATGAGTCACTAGTTACTGTAGGTAATAGCCACTAGTTACTGTAGGTAATAGAGCCACTAGTTACTGGAGGTATTAGAGCCACTAGTTACTGTAGGTAATAGAGTCACTAGTTACTGTAGGTAATAGAGCCACTAGTTACTGTAGGTAATGAGTCACTAGTTACTGTAGGTACTGAGTCACTACTTACTGTAGTTAATGAGTCACTAGTTACTGTAGGTAATGAGTCACTAGTTACTGTAGGTAATAGCCACTAGTTACTGTAGGTACTGAGGCATTAGTTACTGTAGGTACTGAGCCACTAGTTACTGTAGGTAATAGAGCCACTAGTTACTGTAGGAAATAGCCACTAGTTACTGTAGGTACTGAGTCACTACTTACTGTAGTTAATGAGTCACTAGTTACTGTAGGTAATGAGTCACTAGTTACTGTAGGTAATAGCCACTAGTTACTGTAGGTAATAGAGCCACTAGTTACTGGAGGTATTAGAGCCACTAGTTACTGTAGGTAATATAGTCACTAGTTAGTGTAGGTACTGAGTCACTAGTTACTGTAGGCACTGAGTCACTAGTTACTGTAGGTAATAGTCACTAGTTACTGTAGGTACTGAGCCACTAGTTACTGTAGGTAATACAGCCACTAGTTACTGTAGGTACTGAGCCACTAGTTACTGTAAGTAATAGAGCCACTAGTTACTGTAGGTAATAGAGCCACTAGTTACTGTAGGTAATAGAGCCACTAGTTACTGTAGGTACTGAGCCACTAGTTACTGTAGGTAATAGAGCCACTAGTTACTGTAGGTAATAGAGCCACTAGTCACTGTAGGTACTGAGCCACTAGTTACTGTAGGTAATAGTCACTAGTTACTGTAGGCACTGAGCCACTAGTTACTGTAGGTAATAGAGCCACTAGTTACTGTAGGTATTAGAGCCACTAGTTACTGTAGGTAATAGAGTCACTAGTTACTGTAGGTAATAGAGCCACTAGTTACTGTAGGTACTGAGCCACTAGTTACTGTAGATACTGAGCCACTAGTTACTGTAGGTAATAGAGCCACTAGTTAATGTAGGTAATAGAGCCACTAGTTACTGTAGGTAATAGAGCCACTAGTCACTGTAGGTACTGAGCCACTAGTTACTGTAGGTAATAGTCACTAGTTACTGTAGGTAATAGTCACTAGTTACTGTAGGCACTGAGCCACTAGTTACTGTAGGTAATAGAGCCACTAGTTACTGTAGGTAATAGAGTCACTAGTTACTGTAGGTAATAGAGCCACTAGTTACTGTAGGTACTGAGCCACTAGTTACTGTAGGTAATACAGCCACTAGTTACTGTAGGTAATAGAGCCACTAGTTACTGTAGGTAATAGAGCCACTAGTCACTGTAGGTAATAGAGCCACTAGTTACTGTAGATACTGAGCCACTAGTTACTGTAGGTAATAGAGTCACTAGTTACTGTAGGTAATAGAGCCACTAGTTACTGTAGGTAATAGAGCCACTAGTTACTGTAGGTACTGAGCCACAAGTTACTGTAGGTAATAGAGCCACTAGTTACTGTAGGTACTGAGCCACTAGTTACTGTAGGTAATAGAGTCACTAGTTACTGTAGGTAATAGAGCCACTAGTTACTGTAGGTAATAGAGCCACTAGTTACTGTAGGTACTGAGCCACAAGTTACTGTAGGTAATAGAGCCACTAGTTACTGTAGGTAATGAGTTACTAGTTACTGTAGGTAATAGCCACTAGTTACTGTAGGTAATGAGTCACAAGTTACTGTAGGTAATGAGTCACTAGTTACTGTAGGTAATGAGTCACTAGTTACTGTAGGTAATAGCCACTAGTTACTGTAGGTAATAGAGCCACTAGTTACTGGAGGTATTAGAGCCACTAGTTACTGTAGGTAATAGAGTCACTAGTTACTGTAGGTAATAGAGCCACTAGTTACTGTAGGTAATGAGTCACTAGTTACTGTAGGTAATAGCCACTAGTTACTGTAGGTAATAGAGCCACTAGTTACTGGAGGTATTAGAGCCACTAGTTACTGTAGGTAATAGAGCCATTAGTTACTGTAGGTAATATAGTCACTAGTTACTGTAGGTACTGAGTCACTAGTTACTGTAGGCACTGAGTCACTAGTTACTGTAGGTAATAGTCACTAGTTACTGTAGGTACCGAGCCACTAGTTACTGTAGGTACTGAGTCACTAGTTATTGTAGGTAATAGTCACTAGTTACTGTAGGCACCGAGCCACTAGTTACTGTAGGTAATAGCCACTAATTACTGTAGGTAATAGTCACTAGTTACTGTAGGTACTGAGCCACTAGTTACTGTAGGTAATAGTCACTAGTTACTGTAGGTACTGAGCCACTAGTTACTGTAGGTAATACAGCCACTAGTTACTGTAGGTACTGAGCCACTAGTTACTGTAAGTAATAGAGCCACTAGTTACTGTAGGTAATAGAGCCACTAGTTACTGTAGGTAATAGAGCCACTAGTTACTGTAGGTACTGAGCCACTAGTTACTGTAGGTAATAGAGCCACTAGTTACTGTAGGTAATAGAGCCACTAGTCACTGTAGGTACTGAGCCACTAGTTACTGTAGGTAATAGTCACTAGTTACTGTAGGCACTGAGCCACTAGTTACTGTAGGTAATAGAGCCACTAGTTACTGTAGGTATTAGAGCCACTAGTTACTGTAGGTAATAGAGTCACTAGTTACTGTAGGTAATAGAGCCACTAGTTACTGTAGGTACTGAGCCACTAGTTACTGTAGATACTGAGCCACTAGTTACTGTAGGTAATAGAGCCACTAGTTAATGTAGGTAATAGAGCCACTAGTTACTGTAGGTACTGAGCCACTAGTTACTGTAGGTACTGAGCCACTAGTTACTGTAGGTAATAGAGCCACTAGTTACTGTAGGTAATAGAGCCACTAGTTACTGTAGGTAATAGAGCCATTAGTTACTGTAGGTAATATAGTCACTAGTTACTGTAGGTACTGAGTCACTAGTTACTGTAGGCACTGAGTCACTAGTTACTGTAGGTAATAGTCACTAGTTACTGTAGGTACTGAGCCACTAGTTACTGTAGGTACTGAGTCACTAGTTATTGTAGGTAATAGTCACTAGTTACTGTAGGCACCGAGCCACTAGTTACTGTAGGTAATAGCCACTAATTACTGTAGGTAATAGTCACTAGTTACTGTAGGTACTGAGCCACTAGTTACTGTAGGTAATAGTCACTAGTTACTGTAGGTACTGAGCCACTAGTTACTGTAGGTAATACAGCCACTAGTTACTGTAGGTACTGAGCCACTAGTTACTGTAAGTAATAGAGCCACTAGTTACTGTAGGTACTGAGCCACTAGTTACTGTAGGTAATAGAGCCACTAGTTACTGTAGGTAATAGAGCCACTAGTCACTGTAGGTACTGAGCCACTAGTTACTGTAGGTAATAGTCACTAGTTACTGTAGGCACTGAGCCACTAGTTACTGTAGGTAATAGAGCCACTAGTTACTGTAGGTATTAGAGCCACTAGTTACTGTAGGTAATAGAGTAACTAGTTACTGTAGGTAATAGAGCCACTAGTTACTGTAGGTACTGAGCCACTAGTTACTGTAGATACTGAGCCACTAGTTACTGTAGGTAATAGAGCCACTAGTTAATGTAGGTAATAGAGCCACTAGTTACTGTAGGTAATAGAGCCACTAGTCACTGTAGGTACTGAGCCACTAGTTATTGTAGGTAATAGTCACTAGTTACTGTAGGTAATAGTCACTAGTTACTGTAGGCACTGAGCCACTAGTTACTGTAGGTAACAGAGCCAATAGTTACTGTAGGTAATAGAGTCACTAGTTACTGTAGGTAATAGAGCCACTAGTTACTGTAGGTACTGAGCCACTAGTTACTGTAGGTAATACAGCCACTAGTTACTGTAGGTAATAGAGCCACTAGTTACTGTAGGTAATAGAGCCACTAGTTACTGTAGGTAATAGAGCCACTAGTCACTGTAGGTAATAGAGCCACTAGTTACTGTAGATACTGAGCCACTAGTTACTGTAGGTAATAGAGTCACTAGTTACTGTAGGTAATAGAGCCACTAGTTACTGTAGGTAATAGAGCCACTAGTTACTGTAGGTACTGAGCCACAAGTTACTGTAGGTAATAGAGCCACTAGTTACTGTAGGTACTGAGCCACTAGTTACTGTAGGTAATAGAGTCACTAGTTACTGTAGGTAATAGAGCCACTAGTTACTGTAGGTAATAGAGCCACTAGTTACTGTAGGTACTGAGCCACAAGTTACTGTAGGTAATAGAGCCACTAGTTACTGTAGGTAATGAGTCACTAGTTACTGTAGGTAATAGCCACTAGTTACTGTAGGTAATGAGTCACTAGTTACTGTAGGTAATGAGTCACTAGTTACTGTAGGTAATGAGTCACTAGTTACTGTAGGTAATAGCCACTAGTTACTGTAGGTAATAGAGCCACTAGTTACTGGAGGTATTAGAGCCACTAGTTACTGTAGGTAATAGAGTCACTAGTTACTGTAGGTAATAGAGCCACTAGTTACTGTAGGTAATGAGTCACTAGTTACTGTAGGTAATAGCCACTAGTTACTGTAGGTAATAGAGCCACTAGTTACTGGAGGTATTAGAGTCACTAGTTACTGTAGGTAATAGAGCCACTAGTTACTGTAGGTACTGAGCCACTAGTTACTGTAGATACTGAGCCACTAGTTACTGTAGGTAAGAGAGCCACTAGTTACTGTAGGTAATAGCCACTAGTTACTGTAGGTACTGAGCCACTAGTTACTGTAGGTAATAGAGCCACTAGTTACTGTAGGTACTGAGGCATTAGTTACTGTAGGTACTGAGCCACTAGTTACTGTAGGTAATAGAGCCACTAGTTACTGTAGGAAATAGCCACTAGTTACTGTAGGTACTGAGTCACTACTTACTGTAGTTAATGAGCCACTAGTTACTGTAGGTAATAGCCACTAGTTACTGTAGGTACTGAGCCACTAGTTACTGTAGGTAATAGAGCCATTAGTTACTGTAGGTAATATAGTCACTAGTTAGTGTAGGTACTGAGTCACTAGTTACTGTAGGCACTGAGTCACTAGTTACTGTAGGTAATAGTCACTAGTTACTGTAGGCACTGAGTCACTAGTTACTGTAGGTAATAGTCACTAGTTACTGTAGGTACTGAGCCACTAGTTACTGTAGGTAATAGAGCCACTAGTTACTGTAGGTAATAGTCACTAGTTACTGTAGGTACTGAGCCACTAGTTACTGTAGGTAATACAGCCACTAGTTACTGTAGGTAATAGAGCCACTAGTTACTGTAGGTAATAGAGCCACTAGTCACTGTAGGTAATAGAGCCACTAGTTACTGTAGATACTGAGCCACTAGTTACTGTAGGTACTGAGCCACTAGTTACTGTAGATACTGAGTCACTAGTTACTGTAGGTAATAGAGCCACTAGTTACTGGAGGTATTAGATCCACTAGTTACTGTAGGTAATAGAGTCACTAGTTACTGTAGGTAATAGAGCCACTAGTTACTGTAGGTACTGAGCCACTAGTTACTGTAGATACTGAGCCACTAGTTACTGTAGGTAAGAGAGCCACTAGTTACTGTAGGTAATAGCCACTAGTTACTGTAGGTACTGAGCCACTAGTTACTGTAGGTAATAGAGCCACTAGTTACTGTAGGTACTGAGGCATTAGTTACTGTAGGTACTGAGCCACTAGTTACTGTAGGTAATAGAGCCACTAGTTACTGTAGGAAATAGCCACTAGTTACTGTAGGTACTGAGTCACTACTTACTGTAGTTAATGAGCCACTAGTTACTGTAGGTAATAGCCACTAGTTACTGTAGGTACTGAGCCACTAGTTACTGTAGGTAATAGAGCCATTAGTTACTGTAGGTAATATAGTCACTAGTTAGTGTAGGTACTGAGTCACTAGTTACTGTAGGCACTGAGTCACTAGTTACTGTAGGTAATAGTCACTAGTTACTGTAGGCACTGAGTCACTAGTTACTGTAGGTAATAGTCACTAGTTACTGTAGGTACTGAGCCACTAGTTACTGTAGGTAATAGAGCCACTAGTTACTGTAGGTAATAGTCACTAGTTACTGTAGGTACTGAGCCACTAGTTACTGTAGGTAATACAGCCACTAGTTACTGTAGGTAATAGAGCCACTAGTTACTGTAGGTAATAGAGCCACTAGTTACTGTAGGTAATAGAGCCACTAGTCACTGTAGGTAATAGAGCCACTAGTTACTGTAGGTAATAGAGCCACTAGCTACTGTAGGTACTGAGCCACTAGTTACTGTAGGTAATAGAGTCACTAGTTACTGTAGGTAATAGAGCCACTAGTTACTGTAGGTACTGAGCCACTAGTTACTGTAGGTAATAGAGTCACTAGTTACTGTAGGTAATAGAGCCACTAGTTACTGTAGGTAATAGAGCCACTAGTTACTGTAGGTACTGAGCCACAAGTTACTGTAGGTAATAGAGCCACTAGTTACTGTAGGTACTGAGCCACTAGTCACTGTAGGTAATAGAGCCACTAGTTACTGTAGGTACTGAGTCACTAGTTACTGTAGGTAATAGCCACTAGTTACTGTAGGTAATAGAGCCACTAGTTACTGTAGGTACTGAGTCACTAGTTACTGTAGATAATAGCCACTAGTTACTGTAGGTACTGAGCCACTAGTTACTGTAGGTAATAGAGCCACTAGTTACTGTAGGTACTGAGTCACTAGTTACTGTAGGTAATAGCCACTAGTTACTGTAGGTACTGAGCCACTAGTTACTGTAGGTAATAGAGCCACTAGTTACTGTAGGTACTGAGTCACTAGTTACTGTAGGTAATAGCCACTAGTTACTGTAGGTACTGAGCCACTAGTTACTGTAGGTAATAGAGCCACTAGTTACTGTAGGTAATAGAGCCACTAGTTACTGTAGGTACTGAGCCACTAGTTACTGTAGGTAATAGAGTCACTAGTTACTGTAGGTAATAGAGCCACTAGCTACTGTAGGTAATAGAGCCACTAGTTACTGTAGGTACTGAGCCACAAGTTACTGTAGGTAATAGAGCCACTAGTTACTGTAGGTACTGAGTCACTAGTTACTGTAGGTAATAGCCACTAGTTACTGTAGGTACTGAGCCACTAGTTACTGTAGGTAATAGATCCACTAGTTACTGTAGGTACTGAGCCACTAGTTACTGTAGGTACTGAGCCACTAGTTACTGTACGTAATAGAGTCACTAGTTACTGTAGGTACTGAGCCACTAGTTACTGTAGGTACTGAGCCACTAGTCACTGTAGGTAATAGAGCCACTAGTTACTGTAGGTACTGAGTCACTAGTTACTGTAGGTAATAGCCACTAGTTACTGTAGGTACTGAGCCACTAGTTACTGTAGGTAATAGAGTCACTAGTTACTGTAGGTAATAGCCACTAGTTACTGTAGGTACTGAGCCACTAGTTACTGTAGGTAATAGAGTCACTAGTTACTGTAGGTAATAGAGCCACTAGTTACTGTAGGTACTGAGCCACTAGTTACTGTAGGTACTGAGCCACTAGTTACTGTAGGTAATAGAGCCACTAGTTACTGTAGGTAATAGAGTCACTAGTTACTGTAGGTAATAGAGCCACTAGTTACTGTAGGTACTGAGCCAATAGTTACTGTAGGTACTGAGCCACTAGTTACTGTAGGTAATAGAGTCACTAGTTACTGTAGGTACTGAGCCACTAGTTACTGTAGGTAATAGCCACTAGTTACTGTAGGTACTGAGCCACTAGTCACTGTAGGTAATAGAGCCACTAGTTACTGTAGGTACTGAGTCACTAGTTACTGTAGGTAATAGCCACTAGTTACTGTAGGTACTGAGCCACTAGTTACTGTAGGTAATAGAGCCACTAGTTACTGTAGGTACTGAGCCACTAGTTACTGTAGGTAATAGAGTCACTAGTTACTGTAGGTAATAGAGCCACTAGTTACTGTAGGTACTGAGCCACTAGTTACTGTAGGTAATAGAGTCACTAGTTATTGTAGGTACTGAGCCACTAGTTACTGTAGGTAATAGAGCCACTAGTTACTGTATGTAATAGCCACTAGTTACTGTAGGTACTGAGCCACTAGTTACTGTAGGTAATAGAGCCATGAGTTACTGTAGGTAATAGAGTCACTAGTTACTGTAGGTAATAGAGCCACTAGTTACTGTAGGTAATAGAGCCACTAGTTACTGTAGGTAATAGAGTCACTAGTTACTGTAGGTAATAGAGTCACTAGTTACTGTAGGTACTGAGCCACTAGTTACTGTAGGTAATAGAGCCATGAGTTACTGTAGGTAATAGAGTCACTAGTTACTGTAGGTAATAGAGCCACTAGTTACTGTAGGTAATAGAGCCACTAGTTACTGTAGGTAATAGAGTCACTAGTTACTGTAGGTAATAGCCACTAGTTACTGTAGGTACTGAGCCACTAGTTACTGTAGGTAATAGAGCCACTAGTTACTGTAGGTACTGAGCCACTAGTTACTGTAGGTAATATAGTCAATAGTTACTGTAGGTACTGAGCCACTAGTTACTGTAGGTAATAGAGTCACTAGTTACTGTAGGTACTGAGCCACTAGTTACTGTAGGTAATAGAGTCACTAGTTACTGTAGGTACTGAGCCACTAGTTACTGTAGGTAATAGAGCCACTAGTTACTGTATGTAATAGCCACTAGTTACTGTAGGTACTGAGCCACTAGTTACTGTAGGTAATAGAGCCATGAGTTACTGTAGGTAATAGAGTCACTAGTTACTGTAGGTAATAGAGCCACTAGTTACTGTAGGTACTGAGCCACTAGTTACTGTAGGTAATAGAGCCACTAGTTACTGTAGGTACTGAGCCACTAGCTACTGTAGGTAATAGCCACTAGTTACTGTAGGTACTGAGCCACTAGTTACTGTAGGTAATAGAGCCACTAGTTACTGTAGGTACTGAGTCACTAGTTACTGTAGGTAATAGCCACTAGTTACTGTAGGTACAGAGCCACTAGTTACTGTAGGTAATAGAGCCACTAGTTACTGTAGGTACTGAGCCACTAGTTACTGTAGGTAATAGAGTCACTAGTTACTGTAAGTAATAGAGCCACTAGTTACTGTAGGTAATAGAGCCACTAGTTACTGTAGGTACTGAGCCACAAGTTACTGTAGGTAATAGAGCCACTAGTTACTGTAGGTACTGAGCCACTAGTTACTGTAGGTAATAGCCACTAGTTACTGTAGGTACTGAGCCACTAGTTCCTGTAGGTAATAGCCACTAGTTACTGTAGGTACTGAGCCACTAGTTACTGTAGGTAATAGCCACTAGTTACTGTAGGTACTGAGTCACTAGTTCCTGTAGGTAATAGCCACTAGTTACTGTAGGTACTGAGCCACTAGTTACTGTAGGTAATAGAGCCACTAGTTACTGTAGGTAATAGAGCCACTAGTTACTGTAGGTAATAGAGCCACTAGTTACTGGAGGTAATAGAGTCACTAGTTACTGTAGGTACTGAGCCACTAGTTACTGTAGGTAATAGTCACTAGTTACTGTAGGTACTGAGCCACTAGTTACTGTAGGTAATAGAGCCACTAGTTACTGTAGGTACTGAGCCACTAGTTACTGTAGGTAATAGAGCCACTAGTTACTGTAGGTATTAGAGCCACTAGTTACTGTAGGTAATAGAGTCACTAGTTACTGTAGGTAATAGAGCCACTAGTTACTGTAGGTACTGAGCCACTAGTTACTGTAGGTACTGAGCCACTAGTTACTGTAGGTAATAGAGCCACTAGTTACTGTAGGTAATAGAGCCACGAGTTACTGTAGGTAATAGAGCCATTAGTTACTGTAGGTAATATAGTCACTAGTTACTGTAGGTACTGAGTCACTAGTTACTGTAGGCACTGAGTCACTAGTTACTGTAGGTAATAGTCACTAGTTACTGTAGGTACCGAGCCACTAGTTACTGTAGGTACTGAGTCACTAGTTATTGTAGGTAATAGTCACTAGTTACTGTAGGCACCGAGCCACTAGTTACTGTAGGTAATAGCCACTAATTACTGTAGGTAATAGTCACTAGTTACTGTAGGTACTGAGCCACTAGTTACTGTAGGTAATAGTCACTAGTTACTGTAGGTACTGAGCCACTAGTCACTGTAGGTAATACAGCCACTAGTTACTGTAGGTACTGAGCCACTAGTTACTGTAAGTAATAGAGCCACTAGTTACTGTAGGTAATAGATCCACTAGTTACTGTAGGTAATAGAGCCACTAGTTACTGTAGGTACTGAGCCACTAGTTACTGTAGGTAATAGAGCCACTAGTTACTGTAGGTAATAGAGCCACTAGTCACTGTAGGTACTGAGCCACTAGTTACTGTAGGTAATAGTCACTAGTTACTGTAGGCACTGAGCCACTAGTTACTGTAGGTAATAGAGCCACTAGTTACTGTAGGTATTAGAGCCACTAGTTACTGTAGGTAATAGAGCCACTAGTTACTGTAGGTACTGAGCCACTAGTTACTGTAGATACTGAGCCACTAGTTACTGTAGGTAATAGAGCCACTAGTTAATGTAGGTAATAGAGCCACTAGTTACTGTAGGTACTGAGCCACTAGTTACTGTAGGTACTGAGCCACTAGTTACTGTAGGTAATAGAGCCACTAGTTACTGTAGGTAATAGAGCCACTAGTTACTGTAGGTAATAGAGCCATTAGTTACTGTAGGTAATATAGTCACTAGTTACTGTAGGTACTGAGTCACTAGTTACTGTAGGCACTGAGTCACTAGTTACTGTAGGTAATAGTCACTAGTTACTGTAGGTACCGAGCCACTAGTTACTGTAGGTACTGAGTCACTAGTTATTGTAGGTAATAGTCACTAGTTACTGTAGGCACCGAGCCACTAGTTACTGTAGGTAATAGCCACTAATTACTGTAGGTAATAGTCACTAGTTACTGTAGGTACTGAGCCACTAGTTACTGTAGGTAATAGTCACTAGTTACTGTAGGTACTGAGCCACTAGTTACTGTAGGTAATACAGCCACTAGTTACTGTAGGTACTGAGCCACTAGTTACTGTAAGTAATAGAGCCACTAGTTACTGTAGGTACTGAGCCACTAGTTACTGTAGGTAATAGAGCCACTAGTTACTGTAGGTAATAGAGCCACTAGTCACTGTAGGTACTGAGCCACTAGTTACTGTAGGTAATAGTCACTAGTTACTGTAGGCACTGAGCCACTAGTTACTGTAGGTAATAGAGCCACTAGTTACTGTAGGTATTAGAGCCACTAGTTACTGTAGGTAATAGAGTAACTAGTTACTGTAGGTAATAGAGCCACTAGTTACTGTAGGTACTGAGCCACTAGTTACTGTAGATACTGAGCCACTAGTTACTGTAGGTAATAGAGCCACTAGTTAATGTAGGTAATAGAGCCACTAGTTACTGTAGGTAATAGAGCCACTAGTCACTGTAGGTACTGAGCCACTAGTTACTGTAGGTAATAGTCACTAGTTACTGTAGGTAATAGTCACTAGTTACTGTAGGCACTGAGCCACTAGTTACTGTAGGTAATAGAGCCACTAGTTACTGTAGGTAATAGAGTCACTAGTTACTGTAGGTAATAGAGCCACTAGTTACTGTAGGTACTGAGCCACTAGTTACTGTAGGTAATACAGCCACTAGTTACTGTAGGTAATAGAGCCACTAGTTACTGTAGGTAATAGAGCCACTAGTTACTGTAGGTAATAGAGCCACTAGTCACTGTAGGTAATAGAGCCACTAGTTACTGTAGATACTGAGCCACTAGTTACTGTAGGTAATAGAGTCACTAGTTACTGTAGGTAATAGAGCCACTAGTTACTGTAGGTAATAGAGCCACTAGTTACTGTAGGTACTGAGCCACAAGTTACTGTAGGTAATAGAGCCACTAGTTACTGTAGGTACTGAGCCACTAGTTACTGTAGGTAATAGAGTCACTAGTTACTGTAGGTAATAGAGCCACTAGTTACTGTAGGTAATAGAGCCACTAGTTACTGTAGGTACTGAGCCACAAGTTACTGTAGGTAATAGAGCCACTAGTTACTGTAGGTAATGAGTCACTAGTTACTGTAGGTAATAGCCACTAGTTACTGTAGGTAATGAGTCACTAGTTACTGTAGGTAATGAGTCACTAGTTACTGTAGGTAATGAGTCACTAGTTACTGTAGGTAATAGCCACTAGTTACTGTAGGTAATAGAGCCACTAGTTACTGGAGGTATTAGAGCCACTAGTTACTGTAGGTAATAGAGTCACTAGTTACTGTAAGTAATAGAGCCACTAGTTACTGTAGGTAATGAGTCACTAGTTACTGTAGGTAATAGCCACTAGTTACTGTAGGTAATAGAGCCACTAGTTACTGGAGGTATTAGAGCCACTAGTTACTGTAGGTAATAGAGCCATTAGTTACTGTAGGTAATATAGTCACTAGTTACTGTAGGTACTGAGTCACTAGTTACTGTAGGCACTGAGTCACTAGTTACTGTAGGTAATAGTCACTAGTTACTGTAGGTACCGAGCCACTAGTTACTGTAGGTACTGAGTCACTAGTTATTGTAGGTAATAGTCACTAGTTACTGTAGGCACCGAGCCACTAGTTACTGTAGGTAATAGCCACTAATTACTGTAGGTAATAGTCACTAGTTACTGTAGGTACTGAGCCACTAGTTACTGTAGGTAATAGTCACTAGTTACTGTAGGTACTGAGCCACTAGTTACTGTAGGTAATACAGCCACTAGTTACTGTAGGTACTGAGCCACTAGTTACTGTAAGTAATAGAGCCACTAGTTACTGTAGGTAATAGAGCCACTAGTTACTGTAGGTAATAGAGCCACTAGTTACTGTAGGTACTGAGCCACTAGTTACTGTAGGTAATAGAGCCACTAGTTACTGTAGGTAATAGAGCCACTAGTCACTGTAGGTACTGAGCCACTAGTTACTGTAGGTAATAGTCACTAGTTACTGTAGGCACTGAGCCACTAGTTACTGTAGGTAATAGAGCCACTAGTTACTGTAGGTATTAGAGCCACTAGTTACTGTAGGTAATAGAGTCACTAGTTACTGTAGGTAATAGAGCCACTAGTTACTGTAGGTACTGAGCCACTAGTTACTGTAGATACTGAGCCACTAGTTACTGTAGGTAATAGAGCCACTAGTTAATGTAGGTAATAGAGCCACTAGTTACTGTAGGTACTGAGCCACTAGTTACTGTAGGTACTGAGCCACTAGTTACTGTAGGTAATAGAGCCACTAGTTACTGTAGGTAATAGAGCCATTAGTTACTGTAGGTAATATAGTCACTAGTTACTGTAGGTACTGAGTCACTAGTTACTGTAGGCACTGAGTCACTAGTTACTGTAGGTAATAGTCACTAGTTACTGTAGGTACTGAGCCACTAGTTACTGTAGGTACTGAGTCACTAGTTATTGTAGGTAATAGTCACTAGTTACTGTAGGCACCGAGCCACTAGTTACTGTAGGTAATAGCCACTAATTACTGTAGGTAATAGTCACTAGTTACTGTAGGTACTGAGCCACTAGTTACTGTAGGTAATAGTCACTAGTTACTGTAGGTACTGAGCCACTAGTTACTGTAGGTAATACAGCCACTAGTTACTGTAGGTACTGAGCCACTAGTTACTGTAAGTAATAGAGCCACTAGTTACTGTAGGTACTGAGCCACTAGTTACTGTAGGTAATAGAGCCACTAGTTACTGTAGGTAATAGAGCCACTAGTCACTGTAGGTACTGAGCCACTAGTTACTGTAGGTAATAGTCACTAGTTACTGTAGGCACTGAGCCACTAGTTACTGTAGGTAATAGAGCCACTAGTTACTGTAGGTATTAGAGCCACTAGTTACTGTAGGTAATAGAGTAACTAGTTACTGTAGGTAATAGAGCCACTAGTTACTGTAGGTACTGAGCCACTAGTTACTGTAGATACTGAGCCACTAGTTACTGTAGGTAATAGAGCCACTAGTTAATGTAGGTAATAGAGCCACTAGTTACTGTAGGTAATAGAGCCACTAGTCACTGTAGGTACTGAGCCACTAGTTACTGTAGGTAATAGTCACTAGTTACTGTAGGTAATAGTCACTAGTTACTGTAGGCACTGAGCCACTAGTTACTGTAGGTAATAGAGCCACTAGTTACTGTAGGTAATAGAGTCACTAGTTACTGTAGGTAATAGAGCCACTAGTTACTGTAGGTACTGAGCCACTAGTTACTGTAGGTAATACAGCCACTAGTTACTGTAGGTAATAGAGCCACTAGTTACTGTAGGTAATAGAGCCACTAGTTACTGTAGGTAATAGAGCCACTAGTCACTGTAGGTAATAGAGCCACTAGTTACTGTAGATACTGAGCCACTAGTTACTGTAGGTAATAGAGTCACTAGTTACTGTAGGTAATAGAGCCACTAGTTACTGTAGGTAATAGAGCCACTAGTTACTGTAGGTACTGAGCCACAAGTTACTGTAGGTAATAGAGCCACTAGTTACTGTAGGTACTGAGCCACTAGTTACTGTAGGTAATAGAGTCACTAGTTACTGTAGGTAATAGAGCCACTAGTTACTGTAGGTAATAGAGCCACTAGTTACTGTAGGTACTGAGCCACAAGTTACTGTAGGTAATAGAGCCACTAGTTACTGTAGGTAATGAGTCACTAGTTACTGTAGGTAATAGCCACTAGTTACTGTAGGTAATGAGTCACTAGTTACTGTAGGTAATGAGTCACTAGTTACTGTAGGTAATGAGTCACTAGTTACTGTAGGTAATAGCCACTAGTTACTGGAGGTATTAGAGCCACTAGTTACTGTAGGTAATAGAGTCACTAGTTACTGTAGGTAATAGAGCCACTAGTTACTGTAGGTAATGAGTCACTAGTTACTGTAGGTAATAGCCACTAGTTACTGTAGGTAATAGAGCCACTAGTTACTGGAGGTATTAGAGCCACTAGTTACTGTAGGTAATAGAGTCACTAGTTACTGTAGGTAATAGAGCCACTAGTTACTGTAGGTACTGAGCCACTAGTTACTGTAGATACTGAGCCACTAGTTACTGTAGGTAAGAGAGCCACTAGTTACTGTAGGTAATAGCCACTAGTTACTGTAGGTACTGAGCCACTAGTTACTGTAGGTAATAGAGCCACTAGTTACTGTAGGTACTGAGGCATTAGTTACTGTAGGTACTGAGCCACTAGTTACTGTAGGTAATAGAGCCACTAGTTACTGTAGGAAATAGCCACTAGTTACTGTAGGTACTGAGTCACTACTTACTGTAGTTAATGAGCCACTAGTTACTGTAGGTAATAGCCACTAGTTACTGTAGGTACTGAGCCACTAGTTACTGTAGGTAATAGAGCCATTAGTTACTGTAGGTAATATAGTCACTAGTTAGTGTAGGTACTGAGTCACTAGTTACTGTAGGCACTGAGTCACTAGTTACTGTAGGTAATAGTCACTAGTTACTGTAGGCACTGAGTCACTAGTTACTGTAGGTAATAGAGCCACTAGTTACTGTAGGTAATAGTCACTAGTTACTGTAGGTACTGAGCCACTAGTTACTGTAGGTAATACAGCCACTAGTTACTGTAGGTAATAGAGCCACTAGTTACTGTAGGTAATAGAGCCACTAGTTACTGTAGGTAATAGAGCCACTAGTCACTGTAGGTAATAGAGCCACTAGTTACTGTAGATACTGAGCCACTAGTTACTGTAGGTACTGAGCCACTAGTTACTGTAGATACTGAGTCACTAGTTACTGTAGGTACTGAGCCACTAGTTACTGGAGGTATTAGAGCCACTAGTTACTGTAGGTAATAGAGTCACTAGTTACTGTAGGTAATAGAGCCACTAGTTACTGTAGGTACTGAGCCACTAGTTACTGTAGATACTGAGCCACTAGTTACTGTAGGTAAGAGAGCCACTAGTTACTGTAGGTAATAGCCACTAGTTACTGTAGGTACTGAGCCACTAGTTACTGTAGGTAATAGAGCCACTAGTTACTGTAGGTACTGAGGCATTAGTTACTGTAGGTACTGAGCCACTAGTTACTGTAGGTAATAGAGCCACTAGTTACTGTAGGAAATAGCCACTAGTTACTGTAGGTACTGAGTCACTACTTACTGTAGTTAATGAGCCACTAGTTACTGTAGGTAATAGCCACTAGTTACTGTAGGTACTGAGCCACTAGTTACTGTAGGTAATAGAGCCATTAGTTACTGTAGGTAATATAGTCACTAGTTAGTGTAGGTACTGAGTCACTAGTTACTGTAGGCACTGAGTCACTAGTTACTGTAGGTAATAGTCACTAGTTACTGTAGGCACTGAGTCACTAGTTACTGTAGGTAATAGTCACTAGTTACTGTAGGTACTGAGCCACTAGTTACTGTAGGTAATAGAGCCACTAGTTACTGTAGGTAATAGTCACTAGTTACTGTAGGTACTGAGCCACTAGTTACTGTAGGTAATACAGCCACTAGTTACTGTAGGTAATAGAGCCACTAGTTACTGTAGGTAATAGAGCCACTAGTTACTGTAGGTAATAGAGCCACTAGTCACTGTAGGTAATAGAGCCACTAGTTACTGTAGGTAATAGAGCCACTAGTTACTGTAGGTACTGAGCCACTAGTTACTGTAGGTAATAGAGTCACTAGTTACTGTAGGTAATAGAGCCACTAGTTACTGTAGGTACTGAGCCACTAGTTACTGTAGGTAATAGAGTCACTAGTTACTGTAGGTAATAGAGCCACTAGTTACTGTAGGTAATAGAGCCACTAGTTACTGTAGGTACTGAGCCACAAGTTACTGTAGGTAATAGACCCACTAGTTACTGTAGGTACTGAGCCACTAGTCACTGTAGGTAATAGAGCCACTAGTTACTGTAGGTACTGAGTCACTAGTTACTGTAGGTAATAGCCACTAGTTACTGTAGGTAATAGAGCCACTAGTTACTGTAGGTACTGAGTCACTAGTTACTGTAGATAATAGCCACTAGTTACTGTAGGTACTGAGCCACTAGTTACTGTAGGTAATAGAGCCACTAGTTACTGTAGGTACTGAGTCACTAGTTACTGTAGGTAATAGCCACTAGTTACTGTAGGTACTGAGCCACTAGTTACTGTAGGTAATAGAGCCACTAGTTACTGTAGGTACTGAGTCACTAGTTACTGTAGGTAATAGCCACTAGTTACTGTAGGTACTGAGCCACTAGTTACTGTAGGTAATAGAGCCACTAGTTACTGTAGGTAATAGAGCCACTAGTTACTGTAGGTACTGAGCCACTAGTTACTGTAGGTAATAGAGTCACTAGTTACTGTAGGTAATAGAGCCACTAGTTACTGTAGGTAATAGAGCCACTAGTTACTGTAGGTACTGAGCCACAAGTTACTGTAGGTAATAGAGCCACTAGTTACTGTAGGTACTGAGTCACTAGTTACTGTAGGTAATAGCCACTAGTTACTGTAGGTACTGAGCCACTAGTTACTGTAGGTAATAGATCCACTAGTTACTGTAGGTACTGAGCCACTAGTTACTGTAGGTACTGAGCCACTAGTTACTGTACGTAATAGAGTCACTAGTTACTGTAGGTACTGAGCCACTAGTTACTGTAGGTACTGAGCCACTAGTCACTGTAGGTAATAGAGCCACTAGTTACTGTAGGTACTGAGTCACTAGTTACTGTAGGTAATAGCCACTAGTTACTGTAGGTACTGAGCCACTAGTTACTGTAGGTAATAGAGTCACTAGTTACTGAGCCACTAGTAATAGAGCCACTAGTTACTGTAGGTAATAGAGTCACTAGTTACTGTAGGTAATAGAGCCACTAGTTACTGTAGGTACTGAGCCAATAGTTACTGTAGGTACTGAGCCACTAGTTACTGTAGGTAATAGAGTCACTAGTTACTGTAGGTACTGAGCCACTAGTTACTGTAGGTAATAGCCACTAGTTACTGTAGGTACTGAGTCACTAGTTACTGTAGGTAATAGCCACTAGTTACTGTAGGTACTGAGCCACTAGTTACTGTAGGTAATAGAGCCACTAGTTACTGTAGGTACTGAGCCACTAGTTACTGTAGGTAATAGAGTCACTAGTTACTGTAGGTAATAGAGCCACTAGTTACTGTAGGTAATAGAGCCACTAGTTACTGTAGGTACTGAGCCACTAGTTACTGTAGGTAATAGAGTCACTAGTTACTGTAGGTACTGAGCCACTAGTTACTGTAGGTATTAGAGCCACTAGTTACTGTATGTAATAGCCACTAGTTACTGTAGGTACTGAGCCACTAGTTACTGTAGGTAATAGAGCCATGAGTTACTGTAGGTAATAGAGTCACTAGTTACTGTAGGTAATAGAGCCACTAGTTACTGTAGGTAATAGAGCCACTAGTTACTGTAGGTAATAGAGTCACTAGTTACTGTAGGTAATAGAGTCACTAGTTACTGTAGGTACTGAGCCACTAGTTACTGTAGGTAATAGAGCCATGAGTTACTGTAGGTAATAGAGTCACTAGTTACTGTAGGTAATAGAGCCACTAGTTACTGTAGGTAATAGAGCCACTAGTTACTGTAGGTAATAGAGTCACTAGTTACTGTAGGTAATAGCCACTAGTTACTGTAGGTACTGAGCCACTAGTTACTGTAGGTAATAGAGCCACTAGTTACTGTAGGTACTGAGCCACTAGTTACTGTAGGTAATAGAGTCACTAGTTACTGTAGGTAATAGAGCCACTAGTTACTGTAGGTAATAGAGCCACTAGTTACTGTAGGTACTGAGCCACTAGTTACTGTAGGTACTGAGCCACTAGTTACTGTAGGTACTGAGCCACTAGTTACTGTAGGTAATAGAGTCACTAGTTACTGTAGGTACTGAGCCACTAGTTACTGTAGGTAATAGAGTCACTAGTTACTGTAGGTACTGAGCCACTAGTTACTGTAGGTAATAGAGTCACTAGTTACTGTAGGTACTGAGCCACTAGTTACTGTAGGTAATAGAGCCACTAGTTACTGTATGTAATAGCCACTAGTTACTGTAGGTACTGAGCCACTAGTTACTGTAGGTAATAGAGCCATGAGTTACTGTAGGTAATAGAGTCACTAGTTACTGTAGGTAATAGAGCCACTAGTTACTGTAGGTACTGAGCCACTAGTTACTGTAGGTAATAGAGCCACTAGTTACTGTAGGTACTGAGCCACTAGCTACTGTAGGTAATAGCCACTAGTTACTGTAGGTACTGAGCCACTAGTTACTGTAGGTAATAGAGCCACTAGTTACTGTAGGTACTGAGTCACTAGTTACTGTAGGTAATAGCCACTAGTTACTGTAGGTACAGAGCCACTAGTTACTGTAGGTAATAGAGCCACTAGTTACTGTAGGTACTGAGCCACTAGTTACTGTAGGTAATAGAGTCACTAGTTACTGTAAGTAATAGAGCCACTAGTTACTGTAGGTAATAGAGCCACTAGTTACTGTAGGTACTGAGCCACAAGTTACTGTAGGTAATAGAGCCACTAGTTACTGTAGGTACTGAGCCACTAGTTACTGTAGGTAATAGCCACTAGTTACTGTAGGTACTGAGCCACTAGTTCCTGTAGGTAATAGCCACTAGTTACTGTAGGTACTGAGCCACTAGTTACTGTAGGTAATAGCCACTAGTTACTGTAGGTACTGAGTCACTAGTTCCTGTAGGTAATAGCCACTAGTTACTGTAGGTACTGAGCCACTAGTTACTGTAGGTAATAGAGCCACTAGTTACTGTAGGTAATAGAGCCACTAGTTACTGTAGGTACTGAGCCACTAGTTACTGTAGGTACTGAGTCACTAGTTACTGTACGTAATAGAGTCACTAGTTACTGTAGGTACTGAGCCACTAGTTACTGTAGGTAATAGAGTCACTAGTTACTGTAGGTACTGAGCCACTAGTTACTGTAGGTACTGAGTCACTAGTTACTGTACGTAATAGAGTCACTAGTTACTGTAGGTACTGAGCCACTAGTTACTGTAGGTACTGAGTCACTAGTTACTGTACGTAATAGAGTCACTAGTTACTGTAGGTACTGAGCCACTAGTTACTGTAGGTACTGAGCCACTAGTTACTGTAGGTACTGAGTCACTAGTTACTGTAGATACAGTCTTTCATCCCCACTGCTGTCAGACTGTACAACAGGACTGTGTAGAAACAGCAGTATGTACAACAACCCTGCATCTAGGACACTTTATCCAAGTCACTTATTTTGTAAAATTGTATATAAGATACTCTATTCTACTAACTGTCTGCACATTCCTGTCCTTTCCTCATGTGTCCTCAAGAGCTGTATGCAACAAGTACATTTCTCCACTGTGAGATTAATAAAGGCGTATCTTATCTTATCTTATCTTACAGAGTAACTAGTTACTGTTGATAGAGTGACTAGTTACCATACGGTGCGTTTCCACCACACAAAAGGTGCAGTGACAGAACGGAGTGATACGGTAAAGTGGAGCCACATCTGGTGTGTTTCCACTGCAGAAAGTAGGTTAAGAAGTAGGCGGGGTCTGTCTTGGCATCACTTCCTGTGATGCCAAGACAGACCGTCTGCTGCAGAGCCCCGTCTCCCCCCGCCTCACTGCTCCAGAGCCCCGTCTCCCCCGTCTCCCCCCGCCTCACGTCCACTCCACTGGTGCAAAGCTGAACACGCTGACAACAGAGGATTCATCCAGCCGACATATTAACATATAGAGGGTTAGTAAACCACTGACCAATCAGCTCCTCAGACTCAGACCCTAACCCTGGTCCTGGTTCCTCAATAGAGGAACCATCCCTGCTCTTAAAGGACAATACCGGTCCATCCCTGCTCTTAAAGGACAATACCGGTCCATCCCTGCTCTTAAAGGACAATACCGGTCCATCCCTGCTCTTAAAGGACAATACTGGTCCATCCCTGCTCTTAAAGGACAATACCGGTCCATCCCTGCTCTTAAAGGACAATACCGGTCCATCCCTGCTCTTAAAGGACAATACCGGTCCATTCCTGCTCTTAAAGGACAATACTGGTCCATTCCTGCTCTTAAAGGACAATACCGGTCCATTCCTGCTCTTAAAGGACAATACCGGTCCATCCCTGCTCTTAAAGGACAATACCGGTCCATCCCTGCTCTTAAAGGACAATACCGGTCCATTCTTGCTCTTAAAGGACAATACTGGTCCATTCCTGCTCTTAAAGGACAATACCGGTCCATTCTTGCTCTTAAAGGACAATACCGGTCCATCCCTGCTCTTAAAGGACAATACCGGTCCATCCCTGCTCTTAAAGGACAATACCGGTCCATCCCTGCTCTTAAAGGACAATACTGGTCCATCCCTGCTCTTAAAGGACAATACCGGTCCATCCCTGCTCTTAAAGGACAATACCGGTCCATCCCTGCTCTTAAAGGACAATACCGGTCCATCCCTGCTCTTAAAGGACAATACTGGTCCATCCCTGCTCTTAAAGGACAATACTGGTCCATCCCTGCTCTTAAAGACAATACCGGTCCATTCCTGCTCTTAAAGGACAATACCGGTCCATCCCTGCTCTTAAAGGACAATACCGGTCCATCCCTGCTCTTAAAGGACAATACCGGTCCATCCCTGCTCTTAAAGGACAATACCGGTCCATTCCTGCTCTTAAAGGACAATACCGGTCCATCCCTGCTCTTAAAGGACAATACCGGTCCATCCCTGCTCTTAAAGGACAATACCGGTCCATCCCTGCTCTTAAAGGACAATACCGGTCCATCCCTGCTCTTAAAGGACAATACTGGTCCATCCCTGCTCTTTTTGTGTGGTGGAAACGAGGCTACACGTAATAGAGTAACCACTTACTGCAGACTCAAAGTAACTAATTAGTAAACACTAGTAACTGCTCCCACAGCAGTTCCTAGTAAAGTAGCAGTTGCAAAAGTAAAAGTGTCAGACCTGCTGGCGGTCTTGGTGAACCAGGGCCGGTGGTCTACAGCAGGAACAGACTGGTCCATCAGAGGAAAGGACTTGATGAACGTCAGGGTGTCGTCAGGAAACTGGACCGAGGTCTTGTAGTCTGCAGCAGGACCATCGCCTGCACACGAACCTGGTCTGGGGGGGTAGCACAGAACCAGGTGAGGACTCGGGCCTCTGGGACCAGGACCAAGACCAGAACCAGAACCTCACCTGGGAACCGGAACCTGCTCGTCTGGAACTGGAGTCCAGGACGAGTCGCTGCCGCGCTGCTCCTTGAAGCTGCCGCTGAAAACCTTCTCGATGTCGTCCAGGTAGAAGCTGCAGACCGCCGAGCCGGGGATGCTGCACGCACACACACACACACACACACACACACACACACTGCCATCGTCATGACAATGATACTGATCACCTCGTCAATCACTACAACAGGCGGCTTGATTTAAAGGGTTGACGGTTCGACTCCGACCTGTTAGCTTGGGTGGTGAAGACGCCGACGACGGCCGGCCGCTGGTTGATCTGCAGGACGTTAGTGAGCGACTGGAGAATGTCAAAGTAGAAGAAGGAATCTCCAGGAACTGAACAGTTCAGACGAGCCTAGGCACAACACACAAAAACACACAACACACACAAAAACACGCAACATGCAAAAAAACAAAACAAATCGCTGTCAGACCTCTCTATCAGAATGTTCTTTCAATTTCACACAGTGGTGTGTGTGTGTGTGTGTGTGTGTGTGTGTGTGTGTGTGTGTGTGAGACCTTCAGGAAGCTGGTCCAGTATCTCTCCAGGACACGAGGAGATCCTCCATTATCGTTCTTACAAACTCGAGCGACTCGAGAAAACACCACCTGCAGACGAAGCCAATGATTTCAGAGATGTTCTGGACATCAATGTGCCACAAGGACAGACGTACCTTCCCCAGGGCAGTGTACTCCACCGCTATCTCGCTCAGGAAGAAGTAGACGTAGTTCCCATAGTCGATGGCATGAAGGAAGTGAGGCTCTGCAGGAAGAGACAACCAGGCTAATGCTAATGCTAACAGGAAGTGAGACTCTGCAGGAAGAGACAACCAGGCTAATGCTAATGCTAACAGGAAGTGAGGCTCTGCAGGAAGAGACAACCAGGATAATGCTAATGCTTAACAGGAAGTGAGAATCTACAGGAAGAGACAACCAGGCTAATGCTAATGCTTAACAGGAAGTGAGAATCTGCAGGAAGAGACAACCAGGCTAATGCTAATGCATAACAGGAAGTGAGAATCTGCAGGAAGAGACAACCAGGCTAATGCTAATGCTAACAGGAAGTGAGACTCTGCAGGAAGAGACAACCAAGCTAATGCTAAGGCGAACAGGAAGTGAGGCTCTGCCGGAAGAGACAACCAGACTAATGCTAATGCTTAACAGGAAGTGAGGCTCTGCACGAAGTGACAACCAGGCTAATGCTAATACTTAACAGGAAGTGAGGCTCTGCACGAAGTGACAACCAGGCTAATGTTAATGCTAACAGGAAGTGATAATCTGCAGGAAGAGACAACCAGGATAATGCTAATGCTTAACAGGAAGTGAGAATCTACAGGAAGAGACAACCAGGCTAATGCTAATGCTTAACAGGAAGTGAGAATCTGCAGGAAGAGACAACCAGGCTAATGCTAATGCAAACAGGAAGTGAGAATCTGCAGGAAGAGACAACCAGGCTAATGCTAATGCTAACAGGAAGTGAGACTCTGCAGGAAGAGACAACCAGACTAATGCTAATGCTTAACAGGAAGTGAGGCTCTGCACGAAGTGACAACCAGGCTAATGTTAATGTTAACAGGAAGTGAGGCTCTGCAGGAAGAGACAATCAGGCTAATGCTAACTGGACAAATACAGCAGCTTTTCTACCATTACTCGCTAGGCAGTTGGCATTAGATGTGGTTTTGTCTCCATCGAACAGGAGTTAAAGCTAACACTACAGAGACAGCAGCTCTGCAGCTGGAACTATTACTCACTGAGCAATGGTCAACTTTAGCATTAACATTAGATGCAGCTTAGTGTCCATTAGAATAGCTAAAGCTAATGCTAAATCCAACAGGGTAGACACAGTAGTTGTTCCTCACCGAGCAGCAGTTAGCATTAACCAACACTGCCAAATGCACAAAGTGGGCAAGACAGTGTGTATGACTGTGATGTCATCAGCGTGCGACAGTACCTCGGAGCCACTTGGAGTCGTACTTGACGGTCCGCAGGACGGGTCGACCGTCACCTAGACTTCTGTAGATGACGGCGTCGCTAGCCAGGAAGTCGGTCATCGTGGCCGAATAGAAATCTCCACCTGAGAAGGAATGTGAGAGAAGACCCAGCATTAATCCCACAGGAACTCACTCAAATCAAAGTTACCCATCAGATATAAATACCAATACACCTTGTCAAAGTAATCAGCAGCAAACTAGTGACTTTGCTGTGTATCAGTTACTACATTCTCAGTAACAAAGCAGGTTTTTATCAAGGAAATAACTAAAAGCTGTAATTGATTACAAGTGTTTCAGTCACTGGAGACTTTTCCAGGTCAAGGAACACTTTTACTTGGCAAAGTAAAGTACTCTAGTAAAGTAACTGTAATCAAGTCGTGAATTTCAGAAACTTGACTGTTTACCCGACATATTATGACGCTAGCATGAGCTATTATGTTAGCATTAGCTGTTATGTTAGTATTAGTAGTTTCCGCTGTAGTGAAGAAGTTTGTTTCTCCTGAAGCGTCTCTGTGGACGTTCTGCTGCCACGGACCAGAATCCAAAAGAAGCTTTACATGATGACAGGAGTAATCTGATTAATTCAGGATGTCCCTGCGGTGTTGGACTCACCTGCGAACAGTCCCACGTTGGACTGACCAGACTCGAAGGGACAGCGCGCCTGGCCCACCAGCTCCTCCCCCACCTGCTCCAGAGAATGCATCTGTGGGCCACAGTAATCTATTACTCTCAGAGCATCTGAAGGGCAACATTAATCCATTACTCTCGGTGTAACTGAGGGAGAGCAGTTACCTGGGAGGGGAGAGGAGAGGAGAGGAGAGGAGAGGAGAGGAGAGGAGAGGAGAGGAGAGGAGAGGAGAGGAGAGGAGAAGAAAGAGATATAGACTGAGAGGATAGAGGAGAGGAGAGGAGAGGAGAGAGAGAAATAGATTGGGTGATGAGATACATACCCTTGTTAGTGCTACATATATTATTTACAGTAATCACACTGATCCAAATATTTTCCAACTGTTATGAGATTAATCCAGCCTGAGCAGCTCTATCTAGATAGTAACATGATTTTCTAGATTAAACCAGCCTGAGCAGCTCTATCTAGACAGTAACATGATTTTCTAGATTAAACCAGCCTGAGCAGCTCTATCTAGACAGTAACATGATTTTCTAGATTAAACCAGCCTGAGCAGCTCTATCTAGACAGTAACATGATTTTCTAGATTAAACCAGCCTGAGCAGCTCTATCTAGACAGTAACATGATTTTCTAGATTAAACCAGCCTGAGCAGCTCTATCCAGACAGTGACATGATTTTCTAGATTAAACCAGCCTGAGCAGCTCTATCTAGACAGTGACATGATTTTCTAGATTAAACCAGCCTGAGCAGCTCTATCTAGACAGTGACATGATTTTCTAGATTAAACCAGCCTGAGCAGCTCTATCTAGACAGTGACATGATTTTCTAGATTAAACCAGCCTGAGCAGCTCTATCTAGACAGTAACATGATTTTCTAGATTAAACCAGCCTGAGCAGCTCTATCTAGACAGTAACATGATTTTCTAGATTACACCAGCCTGAGCAGCTCTGTCTAGACAGTAACCTGATTTTCTAGATTAAACCAACCTGAGCAGCTCTATCTAGACAGTAACATGATTTTCTAGATTAAACCAACCTGAGCAGCTCTATCTAGACAGTAACATGATTTTCTAGATTAAACCAGCCTGAGCAGCTCTATCTAGACAGTAACATGATTTTCTAGGTTACACCAGCCTGAGCAGCTCTGTCTAGACAGTAACATGATTTTCTAGATTAAACCAGCCTGAGCAGCTCTATCTAGACAGTAACATGATTTTCTAGATTAAACCAGCCTGAGCAGCTCTATCTAGACAGTAACATGATTTTCTAGATTAAACCAGCCTGAGCAGCTCTATCTAGACAGTAACATGATTTTCTAGATTAAACCAGCCTGAGCAGCTCTATCCAGACAGTGACATGATTTTCTAGATTAAACCAGCCTGAGCAGCTCTATCTAGACAGTGACATGATTTTCTAGATTAAACCAGCCTGAGCAGCTCTATCTAGACAGTGACATGATTTTCTAGATTAAACCAGCCTGAGCAGCTCTATCTAGACAGTGACATGATTTTCTAGATTAAACCAGCCTGAGCAGCTCTATCTAGACAGTGACATGATTTTCTAGATTAAACCAGCCTGAGCAGCTCTAGCTAGACAGTAACATAATTTTCTAGCAAGAGTATAAATTAGCAGCTGAAGATATTCCAGATAATTGTTTTGACTGATACCATAAGTTTCTATTAGATCATTAAATGGAATAAAAGAGTTATTGAAGAGAAGGTGTTCCAAGGTTCTTCTTCCCTTGTTCTGCCATCTTGTGAAGTTTATTGGTTTCTTCCTTTGCAGGATGTCAGGATTGTTCCAGAAGGTGTGAGTTTGCAGGGAATGAGTGACGATCCATTCATTTGAAGAAATTCCCACCAAGCTGTCAGAGATTGTTTATATTGACGCTTTTAAAGCAGTTGTGTTTTTTGATGACAGGACTGAAGAAAGGAAGGTCTCTGATGTGGAGATCTTCACTGAAGGTTTTTTCAATGTCCAGCCAGCCTTCATCTAAGTTTCTGATTAATCCATTTTATAACGTAAAGTCATTTATTGGCCAGATAATAATTATAGAAGTTTGGAAGTTCTAAGCCTCCTTGGTCCTTGGTGTTCTGCAGTGTTTTTAAACTTATACGCCATGGTTTGTTTTTCCATAAGAATTTTGAGATATGGGAATCCAATGTGTTAAACCATGTTTTTGGTGGTTTTGTTGGAATCATTGAAAAGATGTAGTTAATTTTAGGCAGGACCATCATTTTAATTGTTGCTACTCTCCCCATAAGTGATATAGGAAGTGTCGTCCACCGAGTGAGGTCCTCTTCTATTGTTTTAATAAGGTGGTGTAGTTTTAGTGCACTAAGTCTGACAGTTTGGCTGAGACATTAATGCCGAGGTATTTGATGTTCCCTGGTTTTAGTGGGGTATTTGATGTGTGCTGAAAAATAGTTGATAGGCAAGACAACTGATTTATTCCAATTTATAGAATATTTAGAAATTGCAGAGAATCTGCCTATCAACTCTATTGTTTGTGGAAGAGAGGTCTGTGTGTTTTGTAGGAAAAGTAATACATCATCTGCATAAAGGCATATTTTATGGGTTACATTTGCTGTTTGTATTCCTTTTATGTTATTGTTCTGTCTAATGGCTGCTGCTAATGGTTCAATAAAAATTACAAAGAGAGATGGTGTCTTCTTTCAGAGTAAAACTAAAACTCAACCTGTTTTTTTTCCTTCAAATTCGGGAAGCTGAACGAGGTCGGTGCCTGACAACAACATTTGGTCCCAATGAGCTGATCATTGCTTTCAATTAGCAGCAGCAGGAAGAAGTAACCCTTCAGAATAAAAGCCCCAGCTCTCGTCAACACTTCAGAAAGTCTAAACACGTTGTCGGGTCGGGAAATGTCAGAGCTTGGAAACAGGAACTTTGGTTGTTTTACGATTTTGTCAGATTTTGATTTCAGTTTGATTTGACCTTTTAATGGTTGACAATTTGTGTCAGAGCTAACTGTAATGCTAATATAATTGCAAACATTAAAGGACAATGCCAATATTAGCATTATCAGACAGGACAATGCTAATGCGAATATCAGACTCCAAGAAAACAGCTTTCAAACTCATCACCTCCAAGTAACACATAATCAGATGACAGAATGAGATGAGCTGCAGCATTAGCATAGCCTCGAGTTTTTCTTTTCTTAAGCATGTGCCAAAGCTAAAGCAAAGCATCATTTAGTGAAAAGTTTTAAATAATATCCCACAGTCAATAACTGTTAACTTTAGGATTAGCCAGATGCTAATGCTAACAGTGTGCTCAGAGAGCAGCTCTGCAACACATTTACCAGCACCAGCTTCACTGTAAATGTTAGCATTAGCAATGTTAGCACTAGCTGCATCACCTTGTAGTTCCTGCAGGTAGGGTTGAAGGCATTGGTGCCGCAGGCGAACAAAGTCTCGTCGTCTCGGGGAACCAGAACTTTGACGTAGTTGTAACATTCGTCCTTTGGAGAAAAGATAGCATCAGTAAGATTCCCAGAGACCAGAACAGGAAGCAGAAAGATGGCGAGGAGACTCACGCTGTTCTTTCCTCGCACCGTACACTTGCTCACGTCTTTGGATTTCCACGTCAGTTTCTGAAACACAAGCAGAGATTTTGGTATCAGACAGAGATTCTCAAAGAAATTCGAGGCAGGAGGTTAGCATATAGCATCCTTCCATTATGTATCCAGACGTGACGAAAATAAGCCAAAGCATGAGGAATATCTTCACTTGAAAAACACAAGTATCCATGTAGTACTCATTTTAAACAGCAGGATCAAATTTGAAAAAGAAACATTAAGAAAATAGTTTAAAATTAAAGAAATGAAATAAATCAGAAAAATCTCAAAATAATGAAAACAAACTTCACATGCACACATGCAAACTCACAATGAGTTTCATTATTTTTCATTTCATAAAGATTGTTCAAAATCTGATGATTTATTTTGGAAAAACAACAAAAAAAACCTGTTTAACCCACTGGGGCTAACAGGGTCTTAGATCCACTTCGGTTTACTTTAATCAGCTGTTTTATTAACCAAAGGCTATTTGATCAAAAACATTTGTTTTTAATATATAAAATGTAAAATAATCGGTTAGTCTCAGCAGGTTATTTATAAACCCTTCTAATCCAATCCTGTAAAACAACCATCTGCTAACATTAATCCCTCTGAATTCACAGTTTCCTGTTTTAGCTGGATGTCGGCGTCAGAGTTAGATGATTTGTTGTTTTCCTCCACCTTTCCCCTCCTGAGGTAAAAATAAAAAGCGGAGCTGTCGGAGAGCTTTCAGTCTTGTCACAGAGGAAAGTGATGTGGATCAGAAGAAGAAGAGAAACGTCATGTTAAAGACGCCGCCGCTGCCAAGACGAAACGCTTCCAGTCACAACAAACAGGATTGTTTCTGACCTCTGGCCTCTTTCAGCTCTTTAAAAACTGATTGCTGACAGAAACATGTGAAGAAAGTCAAACTCTCCCCCGCCGGAGGGGGAGGAAACATCCAGTGACAGCGATCCAACCAAACCCCACAGGCACAAAACAGTGAAACACAATCAAACTCACCAACTGAGGTATGAAGCGCTCCGAGGCCGTCGTCAGGTTCACCGCAAACACGTGGTCCCTGAATGCATCACAGGACAGTCAGCAGCTCTGTGTGTGTGTGTGTGTGTGTGTGTGTGTGTGTGACTGACCTGGCTGTGATGTACAACATGTGGTTGATCCTCAACATCCTCTGAAAGTCCAAACCAAGTCGCAGCGTGTCATTGTCCTGAAGGAGACCCTGGAACCCCGGGTACTGGTAGGAGTCTGACACACACACACACAAATCAGCCAACAGCAGAGCATCTGCTCCGTCCAATCAGAGGCTGTACTTACGCTGCCATGTGACCACGCTGAGAGGCTCCAGGTCTTTGGGAAATGGTGATCCAGAATCGCACCGACAACCCCACCACAGCACGAGCAGCAGCAGCAGCCGGGGGGACGGAGCCCACCAGGGACCCGGCCAATCAGATGCGGCCATATGGGAGGTCAGGGTCAGGGTCAGGGTCAGCAGGTCAGCAGGTCATGGCAAGGTCAGCTGTGAGAAGATACACAGCAGTTAGCATTACCATGGTTTAGCCAACAAGGACAAAAACACATTGTTTAAGTTCCATTTACCAGTTTGCACTTTTTTTTCTACATTTGACATTTAATATTCACCGTTTTTAACTCCTCCAATTCATCTCAGATTCTGTTCCCTAAACGTGTCATTAGCAGGTTTCAGGAGCTACCAGGACCTTTAGTTTCCCCTCAATGTGACAATTCACTAATTCCCCTGAACGCCTCACCTCCAGACAAGAGGCTGAGTCTACAATCAACATCTCTTCTGAGCCATCATTGATTGATGCTACGTTCCTCAGATAACTTGTGATGGCCCCTGAACCCATCTTATGGGTCACCTAAGTGCATCACTTGTGGAGAAGGTGTACCCTGAATGCCACATGTGACAGAACGCCACAGTGTTTAGCTTGATTTTACTGCAGACAGCAGCACATTTAAAAATGGCCTGAAATTCCTCACATCCCTCTACTGACAATTACTCATGTTTCAGCTCAGGACCCTGAACGCCTCATCTTTTAAAATACCACGATTGATACATTTCTCAGTTTCCAAAGTTGCCAGAAGCTCAGATTTACTAGAGTGTCCTCAACACGTCACACGGAGAGAAGGCATAACATTAAAAAACGTATTCCCTGAATGCCTCCTGATATGAATATGAGGACAACCAAAAGATTGATTAACTGACAGACTCTGAATGTTGCGCAACAACACACAAAGACAAAACGAGGCACTCGTGGACCTGCAGGATTTCTGTCAGACACCACAGATGGAAAATATGAAGCAACTCCCTGAGATGAGTCACGGCTCTGTGTGTGTGTGTGTGTGTGTGCGTGTGCGTGTGTGCGTGTGTGTGTGTGTGTGCGTGTGTGTGTGTGTGTGTGTGCGTGTGCGTGTGCACTCTTTAAATCATTAATTTGCAGTTGGAAGCTCCTTTTCAGGAGAGAAACTGCGTCAGATGTCTGAGCTGGAAAAGGTTCTCCAGCTGGTGGATTATAAATAATCAGGTTCTAGACATTGGAGTTGAATTATGGAAATCGCTGCACTTTAGGACAAAACCTCAGATTGTGGCAGATGAGACTGTTTCTACATGGAGGTACTGTGTGTAAATACATGTCTAGGATATATACAAGTATTTAGTCTATTGCAATAGAAAAGTACATCTGTCTATATCTGCTATATTTATAGGGTTAGGGTTAGTTTATACAAATAATATAATCTCATAATCAGGATTGTACACTATATTTTTCAATAAATAATTAGCTTTAATATAACAGTGCTAACTAGGGATGGTATTGTTAGGATTTTTATGAATCTGATTCCTAATGATTCCTTACTTCGATTCCAAAATAGTGGAAAAAATAGGTCAATCATTTATTTGAAAACCTTTATTCCTTTACGTTTGAAGGAATTGGTCAGCTGGCAGCATTAGTGCTAAAACACTAAAGTGCATTGTATTCACAGCCACAGAGCAAATAAACATCCAGAATTAAAGTGCATTCAGTATATAAATGCAGTTTACAATCAGTAGATATCCCTGAGAAATAAAAATTATGGGTACAAGGGCTGCTCGATTATAGAAAAAAAATCAATCATGATTATTTTGGGCAACATTGAAATCACGATTATGTCTTTGAATTTGGAACAGCGTTTATTGAACGCGTGTCTTAAAAAAAAGGACTTTCCTGTTAAATACACTGCTCAAAAAAATAAAGGGAACTTAAACATCACAATGAACTCCAAGTCAATCACACTTGTGTGAAATCAAAGTGTCACTCAGGAAGAAACACTGATTGACCATCAGGTTCACCTGCTGTGCAAATGGAAAAGACCACAGGAGGAAATGAGAGGCAATTAGCAAGACCCCAATAAAGGAGGTTCTGCAGGGGGTTCCTCACACCACTTCTCACTTCCTCTGCTCTTCTGAATGCTGGTGGTGCTTCACTGTAGTGTACCATGAGACCATGATGAATGCTGGTGGTGCTTCACTGTAGTGTACCATGAGACCATGATGAATGCTGGTGGTGCTTCACTGTAGTGTACCATGAGACCATGATGAATGCTGGTGGTGCTTCACTGTAGTGTACCATGAGACCATGATGAATGCTGGTGGTGCTTCACTGTAGTGGTACCATGAGACCATGACGAATGCTGGTGGTGCTTCACTGTAGTGTACCATGAGACCATGATGAATGCTGGTGGTGCTTCACTGTAGTGTACCATGAGACCATGATGAATGCTGGTGGTGCTTCACTGTAGTGGTACCATGAGACCATGATGAATGCTGGCGGTGCTTCACTGTAGTGGTACCATGAGACCATGATGAATGCTGGTGGTGCTTCACTGTAGTGTACCATGAGACTATGATGGATGCTGGTGGTGCTTCACTGTAGTGTACCATGAGACCATGATGAATGCTGGCGGTGCTTCACTGTAGTGGTACCATGAGACCATGATGAATGCTGGTGGTGCTTCACTGTAGTGGTACCATGAGACCATGATGAATGCTGGTGGTGCTTCACTGTAGTGTACCATGAGACCATGATGAATGCTGGTGGTGCTTCACTGTAGTGTACCATGAGACTATGATGAATGCTGGTAGTGCTTCACTGTAGTGGAGCATGAGACCATGATGAATGCTGGTGGTGCTTCACTGTAGTGTACCATGAGACCATGATGAATGCTGGTGGTGCTTCACTGTAGTGCAGCAGGAGACCATGATGAATGCTGGTGGTGCTTCACTGTAGTGTACCATGAGACTATGATGAATGCTGGTAGTGCTTCACTGTAGTGTACCATGAGACCATGATGAATGCTGGTGGTGCTTCACTGTAGTGCAGCAGGAGACCATGATGAATGCTGGTGGTGCTTCACTGTAGTGCAGCAGGAGACCCTTAACACGGAGTCCATCAAGCGCTGGAACGTTTGTGCTGCACCTTTCAGACCAAATGGCATCTGCAGAAACTCAAACAGTCCAAAAGATGTGATCACTGCAGTTTTGGCTACATCCTGCGGGTGGACTGGCACCTGGTGGTAGCCTCTCACCAGATCCACCTTGGAAAACATAACCTTCCCTGCCAGGTGGATGGAAAAGTCTTGGATGTGTGGAACAGGGGGTAATACAGTGGAGGAGGTAATACAGTGGAGCAGCCCCGTCACTCGGCGGGTCCTCGGAGGTGGAACCGAGCCTTGTTGTACTGGAACCACGGTTCCAGATGATGTGGACAAAACTCCGGTAGTTTGACCGCCGCGCCATACACCACGGCCGCTCTGGCCACTGCGTCATACACCACGGCCGCTCTGGCCACCGCGTCATACACCACGGCCGCTCCGGCCACCGCGCCATACACCACGGCCGCTCCGGCCGCCGCGCCAGACACCACGGCCACCGCGCCATACACCACGGCCGCTCCGGCCGCCGCGCCATACACCACGGCCGCTCCGGCCACCGCGCCATACACCACGGCCGCTCTGGCCACCGCGTCATACACCACGGCCACCGCGCCATACACCACGGCCGCTCCGGCCGCCGCGCCAGACACCACGGCCACCGCGCCATACACCACGGCCGCTCCGGCCGCCGCGCCAGACACCACGGCCACCGCGCCATACACCACGGCCGCTCCGGCCGCCGCGCCATACACCACGGCCGCTCCGGCCACCGCGCCATACACCACGGCCGCTCTGGCCACCGCGTCATACACCACGGCCACCGCGCCATACACCACGGCCGCTCCGGCCGCCGCGCCAGACACCACGGCCACCGCGCCATACACCACGGCCGCTCCGGCCGCCGCGCCATACACCACGGCCGCTCCGGCTGCCGCGCCATACACCACGGCCGCTCCGGCCGCCGCGCCAGACACCACGGCCACCGCGCCATACACCACGGCCGCTCCGGCCGCCGCGCCATACACCACGGCCGCTCCGGCCACCGCGCCATACACCACGGCCGCTCTGGCCACCGCGTCATACACCACGGCCACCGCGCCATACACCACGGCCGCTCCGGCCGCCGCGCCAGACACCACGGCCACCGCGCCATACACCACGGCCGCTCCGGCCGCCGCGCCATACACCACGGCCGCTCCGGCTGCCGCGCCATACACCACGGCCGCTCCGGCCGCCGCGCCAGACACCACGGCCACCGCGCCATACACCACGGCCGCTCCGGCCGCCGCGCCATACACCACGGCCGCTCCGGCTGCCGCGCCATACACCACGGCCGCTCCGGCCGCCGCGCCATACACCACGGCCGCTCCAGCCACCGCGCCATACACCACGGCCACCGCGCCATACACCACGGCCACCACGCCATACACCACGGCTGCTCCGGCCACTGCGCCATACACCACGGCCACCGCGCCATACACCACGGCCGCTCCGGCCGCCGAGCCAGACACCATGGCCGCCGCGCCATACACCACGGCCGCTCCGGCCACCGCGCCATACACCACGGCCACCGCGCCATACACCACGGCCACCGCGCCATACACCACGGCCGCTCCGGCCGCCGCGCCACCGGGGATTGTACTGCTGCTGGCTTCGGTCGACATGTTCACACGTCAGGTCACCAGTGTGGAGGCGGAGAAAGAGAGATGGACGAAGGAGTCCAGTCACTTTCTTTTATTTCCTCCAACAGCAACAACAGTTCACCTGTCAAACCAACACTCCCCCTTATAGCTCCTCCCACTCCCAACACCACGTCACCGACACACCCACTGCGTTCTGTTGGGAGAACCTCCCCCTCAGCTGCACCACAATGTGTTATTTTAGTGCTCCCTTTATTTTTTGGAGCAGTGTATATAAAAATACCTTGTAATGTAAAAAACTAATTGTATTGCACTCAATCTTTTCAAAACAATAAATAAATAAAATACAATAACAGATGGATTTACTTCAATAAACAAGACCAACATAAATACTTGGATAAGTTGGGTCAAAATCAAATGGTGTTGGAGTCGACGTGTTCAGCGAGGAAGTCCACACTCCGGAAGCTCTCCAGCAGAGACAACAACTACACTACTTCCGCTCAAAATCCCCACCTGTCTAAAAAGTCAAGTTCCCCAGCGCCCCACAGTCACTGGGTGAACTACCACCTGCACTGATCACCACAGTGGGAACTCCATGTTGTAGAAAGGCGGGTTTCCGGTTGGAAGTACTTTGGCGTTGCGCTGCGCTCTCAGGTTGGACACAGTGTTGCCAGATTCAGTGCTTTTCCACCGATTTGGACTATTTTTGTTTATGTCAGGTGGCAAAAAAATACATTGGGATGGTTCATGGTTTGGGCTGGTCTTTATTGGAACAGGCGGGTTCTAAGGTGTGATTGGGCTGGAAACTGTCCATCTGATCTGGCAACACTGGTTGGAGAGAGAAAAGAAAGCAGTGACTCAGAAGTGTGGTTGAACCGTCCATGGGCTCTACAACATCATGCTTTTTGTTAGCTTCTATGAGTTTTGAGATCGTCTGGAGCCATAATCGTAATCACGATTAGAATTCGACTAATTGAGCAGCCCTAACGGAGGGTACCGGGTACCTATAACATGTTTTTTATGGCCACCTGGTACCCGCCGTTTTTGATTCGGTTCCTACTTGGAACCGAACTTCAGTACCTAACCCTAGTGCCAAGATATACAGATTATTGATGGAGGAGTGGGATTCAATAAGGATCCAGTTTGACCCGACTCAGACTGTCAAAAAACACAAAACATGTGCAGATGTCAAGAAGGGGACAGGTTTACAGAGACAGGGACCCACTGGACAGACGGAGTGAGGAGGTGGATGATGGAAGAGAGGCAGTGTGGGACATGGAGGACAGGTGGCTGGACGGGAGAGAGCCGGAGACACAGCGGCATGGCAACCTGAGGACGAGGACGAGGAGGACGAGGACGACAGGAGGACGAGGACGAGGACGACAGGAGGATGAGGACGACAGGAGGACGAGGAGGAGGAGGACGAGGAGGAGGACAGGAGGACGAGGACGAGGAGGACGAGGAGGACGAGGACGAGAAGGACGAGGAGGAGGAGGACGACGAGGAAGACAGGAGGAAGAGGAGGACGAGGAGGAGGACGAGGAGGAAGACAGGAGGAAGAAGAGGACGAGGAGGAGGAGGAAGAGGAGGAGGACAGGAGGATGAGGACGAGGAGGAGGAGGACGAGGACGAGGAGGACGAGGACGAGGACGAGGAGGAGGAAGAGGAAGAGGACAGGAGGACGAGGACGACGAGGAGGACGAGGACGAGGACGAGGACGAGAAGGACGAGGAGGAGGACGACGACGAGGAAGACAGGAGGAAGAGGAGGACGAGGAGGAGGAAGAGGACGAGGAGGAAGACAGGAGGAAGAGGAGGACGAGGATGAGGAGGAGGAGGAAGAGGAGGAGGACAGGAGGATGAGGAGGAGGAGGACGAGGACAGGAGGAGGACGAGGACGAGGAGGACGAGGAGGAAGACAGGAGGAAGAGGAGGGCGAGTACGAGGAGGAGGACGAGGAGGAGGAGGAAGAGGAGGAAGACAGGAGGATGAGGACGAGGAGGACGAGGACGAGGACGAGGACGGGAGGAGGACGAGGACGAGGAGGATGAGGAGGAAGACAGGAGGACGAGAATGAGGACAAGGACGAGGAGGAGGACGACGACAGGAGGAGGACGAGGAGGAAGAGGAGGACGAGGAGGACGAGGAGGAAGACAGGAGGAAGAGGAGGATGAGGAGGACGAGGAGGAAGACAGGAAGAAGAGGAGGACGAGTACGAGGACGAGGACGACGAGGACGAGGACGACAGGAGGACGAGGACGAGGACGACAGGAGGAGGAGGACGAGGACGACAGGAGGACGAGGACGAGGAGGACAGGAGGACGAGGACGAGGAGGACAGGAGGACGAGGAGGGGGACAGGAGGACGAGGACGACGAGGACGAGGAGGACGAGGACGACGAGGAAGACAGGAGGAAGAGGAGGACGAGGAGGAGGACGAGGAGGAAGACAGGAGGAAGAGGAGGACGAGGAGGAGGACGAGGACGAGGAGGAAGACAGGAGGAAGAGGAGGACGAGGATGAGGAGGAAGAGGAGGAGGACAGGAGGATGAGGACGAGGAGGAGGACCCTCCAAATTTCAAGTCATTTGAACAAACTTGTTAGCATGAGATGCTAACACCTGCGATTTGCCTGAAAAGCGCAGAAGTTACCTCCCAGGTGTGGCTGACCTGGAATCTGGAGTTTTATGACATTCTGAGATGCTAAGCTAATTAGCTTAGCGCGGTGGCTAATTAGCTAGTGCGCCGTGATGGCAGCGCCCCCATGAGGCCACCCTCCAAATGTCAGCTCAATTGAGCAAACTTTGTAGCATGCTATTTGGCATGCTAACAAAAATGCATTGAAAAGTATGCTGCCTAAGCACTGTGTGGTCAGCCATCATGTTACTGGTCCAGTCAATCAGAGGAGCCGTGTGTGTTGCCAGGCAGATTGGGAGCAGCTTGTGTGATGTCATGGAGCCGGCTCCTGATTGACAAGCTGCAGCAGGTGGCAGAGACTATGAGACCTTATGTGAGGGAAGAAGGTGTTTAAGCACAAATGCAGATCCCGAGCTACTGCTTATAGTTGGAGAACCGTGACACTTGGGTGAAAAATTCCTTCACCGTGGGCGTCGGGAGAAGTTGAAGGACGTGCGGTGTGGTTTGCATGTTCTCACGAGGTTCCGTCTCCCCGTGAGGACTTGAAACAAATGGATGAACTTTGGGGATTTGGGGAGAAAATGACTCGTGAAAATGTATTGACATGAGACAGAATCCTGCGCTCCCTGTCAATTAAGTCCCCTGGAGGGAGAACCGTGTCTCTCTGAGACAAAAGTGGCCCCTCGTGAGAAACACAAGGCCTGTAGCTACATTTTGATGTGTAATATGTTGAAAAAGACGAAGAAATGTGGCCGTGGCGACGAGAGAAAAACTTTTTTTTTTTTGTAAAACGGCAGTTTCTCTCCCTCTAGCCGAAATCTCCTCACTCTAACCTCTCCACATACACACCCATACAAAACTGGGAAAAGGAGGGAAAAGTTGATGACATTTGAAGGCTCACAGTTTAAAATTGATGAAACTTTAGAAAAATCTGAATAGAGGACAAGTGCAGCAACGTTTTAAGAGTAAGTTGGAGTCTGTAGCTGAGAATTTGGCGACGTGATGTGGCGTGGAAAAAGTGTGATTTTGTGTGAATTTGTTTCCGGAATCGCATTCAAGTCTATGAGAGAAATTTTCGCCGTTTTTTACGTGTTGTTCGGAAACCGTTTGCGATATCCATAATTGAAATGGATGCACAGGATTCCCGATAATTGCGCACGTTTTGATATATCACTGTGTACGTCCTCCAAACGGTGTGGGACTAGTAGGCCGGCAAACTTTGTGCGGCAGAGGAAGAATAAAAATATTTTAAAAAAACGGCGCTTTCCCAGGATTGTAATAATTGTGCGACGCCTCTTACAGAGGCAGGCACAATTAACAAATGATTTGGAGGCTTATTGTATTAATAAAGGACTGGTTGAAGACGTCAAAAATTAAAAACGATATGTGGAAGAAAATAATAAGAAATTGATCCAAGAATTATTTATGATGCCCTTAAAGCAGTTGTTCAGGAAATGCTTAATACAACTTCACTAAATAAAGCTAGAGCAACACAGTACAAAGACGATGCTGAAAGGTAAAGAGAATTGGAGCAGCAACTTCCAAAGGAACAGCGTGTACCAGGAAATTTCAGATGACCTGCTATCAAGTGAAATGGAAAGAAGTTTATATTTAAAGGGGCGATAGCAAGCCAAGTAGGCTTTCTAAAGGTTTTCCTCCAGTAAGAATCGTCCCCATACCTGGAATGTCCCTCCAGAGGTGAAGACAGTCGCCGCCTGGTTCTCCGGCTTGCATAATTGTTTCTAAAGTTTCTAAAGTTGCTCTCCAACCAGCCAATCGGAAAGCAAACCATTGGTGACATCACCAAAGTTTTTAACCAAACCCAGACCAGATAGCCCCTCCCTCTGCCCCGCCCACAAGCAGCCAGATAGCCCCTCCCTCTGGCCCGCCCACAAGCAGCCAGATAGCCCCTCCCTCTGGCCCGCCCACAAGCAGCCAGGTAGCCCCTCCCTCTGGCCCGCCTACAAGCAGCCAGGTAGACCCTCCCTCTGGCCCGCCTACAAGCAGCCAGGTAGCCCCTCCCTCTGGCCCGCCTACAAGCAGCCAGGTAGCCCCTCCCTCTGGCCCGCCTACAAGCAGCCAGATAGCCCCTCCCTCTGCCCCGCCTACAAGCAGCCAGATAGCCCCTCCCTCTGACCCGCCCACAAGCAGCCAGGTAGCCCCTCCCTCTGGCCCGCCCACAAGCAGCCAGGTAGCCCCTCCCTCTGACCCGCCCACAAGCAGCCAGATAGCCCCTCCCTCTGACCCGCCCACAATCAGCCAGATAGCCCCTCCCTCTGACCCACCCACAAGCAGCCAGATAGCCCCTCCCTCTGACCCGCCCACAAGCAGCCAGGTAGCCCCTCCCTCTGGCCCGCCCACAAGCAGCCAGGTAGCCCCTCCCTCTGACCCGCCCACAAGCAGCCAGATAGCCCCTCCCTCTGACCCGCCCACAATCAGCCAGATAGCCCCTCCCTCTGACCCACCCACAAGCAGCCAGATAGCCCCTCCCTCTGGCCCGCCTACAAGCAGCCAGATAGCCCCTCCCTCTGGCCCGCCCACAAGCAGCCAGGTAGCCCCTCCCTCTGACCCGCCCACAAGCAGCCAGATAGCCCCTCCCTCTGGCCCGCCCACAAGCAGCCAGATAGCCCCTCCCTCTGGCCCGCCCACAAGCAGCCAGATAGCCCCTCCCTCTGACCCGCCCACAAGCAGCCAGGTAGCCCCTCCCTCTGGCCCGCCCACAAGCAGCACACTGGGCACTGTTTCTTCACCTGGTGACGGCTGCAGCTAAACAAACAAGACAATTAATAACGGTGCTTTTGTTGTGTATCAATGAGGAGTGGATTTGTACGGCCTTCTTCTGAGCCTGGAGGACTCAGTGGATTCATTTCATTTTAATGGGACTCTACAACAAGTCTTCCTACAGTTGTATACTTTCAGGAGTAATACACTACAGTATACACTTCGGTAGGAGTGTTTTCAGAACATTGGGCAGAATGACGCTGGATTTGCTGCAAAACTTCAAATAAAGCAAATGTGGGAGCTGAAAGTAAAATATTCTGATTTATATGCCTTTATATTACTTTTCGAAGCACCAGGCTGGTGATCAACAGCTGATCCCACGGTTTTTCTTATTTTTGGGGGTTTATTGTGAGGTATTGTTTATGATCAAATGGAGGCTTTGCAGAGTCTGAGGTGTGTCTGGGCTTGATAATTGTTATTTATTTCTTTGACTAAATGGAGGTTCAGGATTTTCTCCTGTCTGCTACTAATTATGATCATTGGTAGAGGATCATTAGATGATCTGATCTCAGTGTGACAGGCACATAGTTAGAGAAGGTCAGAGTCACTCAGCTGGTCTGAATTGTCCTTTATTAGCTGTTAAAACACACATTTCTTTGTAAGGAAAATATTGAGCGCAGCTGATGAACATATTCAGAAACACAATATGTTTATCTAACATTCTGAAACGTCCTGCTGTAGCAGCAGAGTCACACCTTGTTCAGGAGCTTCTGGTCACATTCTGCTTCTTGTTGGTTTGGTTGAACTGTGAACTTACAAAACTACTGACAAAACGTATAGGCAAAGCGGTAGCAATGAATGCTATCCAGGCGTTCCAGAGATTGTAGGAAACACAGCCAGCAGCTGCAGATAAGGATGAAATGGAACCTTTTTAAATCAACGGTATTTTCCCTCAACTGGTGCCTCTCAACGTGAAGTTTTAACAGCTGACATTTCCAGAGAAGAGGTAAAGGAGAGCCGGAGACTGATGTCCACTCAGCCTATGAGAAACCTGATGATGTCACAGGGGGCGGGGCTACAGGTGCAGATGTGAAAACCTTTATCGCCCCTGCAGGGGGCGCTAGTAGGGCTTTGACTGCCCCATTTGAGCTCTGAGCAGATCAGAGAGGGCAGATTATGTGTGTGTGTGTGTGTGTGTGTGTGTGTGTGTGTGTGTGTGTGTGTGTGTGTGTGTGTGTGTGTGTGTGTGTGTGTGTGTGTGTGTGTGTGTGTGTGTGTGTGTGTGTGTGTGTGTGTGTTGGGGGTTTACAGGGGATCAGAATTGGCCGTATGTGCTCACTCAACCTTTTTCCAGTGGATGTTGCTGCTACTTTAATCTTCATATTTTAACACCTGCGTGTGTGTGTGTGTGTCTAAAAACATCCATTTCCAGCCTGTTTCCATCAAAGCCGATTTGCATGTTGTCATAATCTTGACACACTCACACAGTTAGAATCGGCTGAATTATAAACAAAACCAAACAATTCAGAATAAAAGCTGTACAACGTGAAGAAAACAAATCCACAGGTTTGTAAAGCCTTTTCATTGTGTTCGTAACAATCTGGCGGTTTTAAAGACACACAAGGCCTGGAGTTCCTCAGGGTCTGATCCATCCTGGGACCAACACAATGTGAAGTGGAAGGAAAATGACTGGGAGTGAAGGAGTCGCAGGAGATCAGAAGCTCCAGAGATGATGAAGCAGCAGGTCTCAGATAATCTGAGAAACACCAGGAGTCCCTGAACGCATCACCTCCACCATGAGACCGCTCGCCACCTCACATTGACAATCCTCCCCGACAGTCTCCTCCACTTTCAGGAGACTGGTCAGGCTGGTGTAAATCCTGTGCAGCCCTTTGAGGTCAGCGGCTGCAGCTCCGCACCTCCACTGAGATCTTGATCTGTCCATTGTTTCTGTTTCTCCCCCTTCCTGTGTTTTTATCATCCTGTAAGACAGACCAGAACCAGTTTCAACCAGTGTGTTTACAACTTGTGTACCCGCCCACTGAGGTATCAATCAAGAAGGCAGGCAGAGAGCATTCTGGGAAGACTGCTGAGTGACCCTGAGAGGTGGACCTGGTGTCTTCCCTTGCTGCAAGTACCTTGATTGTTTCTTGATTCCCGTGTCTTCTCTTTCTTGACCTATTTCAGGGTTTAGACCTGACTATACTCTGGGAAAAGCAAGTAGTAACTTTCGTCAAGTAAGAATGAAGTTGTCGGTCGAGTTGTGACGTTTAGAAACGAACCCAATCTTTTGACTGGCTCATGAACATGAACGATGGGAACAGAGTTGCGTTTGGGTGGGAGGCGTTCGTTTTGTCTCCCTCACCGAGTTCACAACAATGAACACGGCTCAACTTCAGGACTGCAGTACATGTCAGGCCTTTAGAGGCACTGTGACTCGCCAAACACACCAAAAATACAAAAGAAGACGGAGCACATAGAACTTTAGACGAACATGTCGGCTCACAAACCTCTATAGAACTCTAGTTCTATAGGTCTATAGCCGTGCTCGTCCAGCTGTTAGCATCAGTAGCTTCTGCAGCTCCACTGCAGCTCGTACTCTCTGATTGTTGTGGTTAATTGATGACATCACGGGCCGCGGTGGGGGGGGGGGGGGGGATTACCTCATCTTTTTCCCACAGATCGTTTTTGCTGACCAAAATTTGCGGAAGGACAAGAAGGAGGGGCCATAAAGCATGGAACCGCTTTATTATTTTGGGAACGTCATTTACTTGGCTTCCACTTTATTTGGTCATTGGGGTTTAGGTTGACGTAAAGGGACTGATGTGTTTCTGTAGACGCTCCTGTTCACACCGGAACAGTTCAGGAGTCCTCCTCAGGGTTGAGCTTTTACAACGCAACTAGACAGTTCACTAGTCCATTGTACAGTTGCCCATTTTTCTCTCTAATTTATTGTAGTTTTATCTATTTTTCTAATACTTGAAGTATTGTTTTTGAGTTTTCTATCAAAATATTCTTGTGTGAAACGTTTTTCTCTAAAATGTGCACTAAAACAAGACATGGCATTACTGACCCACAACTTAATATTTTTTTTACAGCACCTTTAATCTTTATTATAAGCCTTTATTACATTTTTTTTATATTGCTTTCAGTTTTTCTGTATTGTTAAAAATGCTCATGTGGAGAAATTTTGCACTAAAAGCTGTTGCATGAACTTCATTGTCGCCTGCTTTGTTTTTTATAAGTGTTCAGGTGTTGCATGAATAACATACGTCAAAGCACTTTTACACTCATACACACTTTATACAAAGAGTATATAGTGATCTCACTGTCAACTCAGAGGGATACGGCTGTGGAATATTTACAATGAATCCATAATCAGACTTTAAAATATTGTCCACACATGTCAAATGAAGCTACAATCAATATTTCAGAATAATTCAAACTCTATTTGTGAGAGTTTGAAATGATTCTTATCTAAATCTCAGCCCATCATTCCTCCCTATGATTATTTCCAGGATCAAATGAATTCACCCCGGGCTGGCTTGTTCAAAGTGACTAAATATAAACATGAGCCAAATGAGCCAGTCTTTTGAATGACTCTTTGAAATGAACGGATCCTAAAGAACCGGCTCCCTCCAAACATCTCTAGTTGTTTGTCACATGACCAACAGACCACGGTGTGTGGAGCAGGGCTGTGTGATATGGCCTCAAATCAATATCAGGATATATTGATCAGTTGACCTGGACAACGGTAAATGGACGATAAGGACACCAGTGCGTCCCCCGCACCACCAGATGTAGCAGTTATACTGATAGTACGACTCCCCTGGACCTATCTATTACCACTTTAAAGGACTGTAAAACTACACTGCCTGAAAACAGAAGAAAATACAAAGTAAGAACTTTTAGTTAAGATGTATTGAAGAGCTGATGAGCACAGTTGACTTGAAATGAGAAGGACTGAGAGGATGAGACTGTGACTTGGTGTGTATTGCACTGAAAACAGGGGATTCCTCCACAGGGATACTTTCTAACCTCATTCCCCTGAAAGAACTTGTGTATTTAGTGTGTAAAATTACTTTTCACGTCCAGACCGACGGACGACGCGTCGCTACTTTTTTTTTTAAAACCCTGAATAAACGGACATGTCAACATAACCTCGCAAATGTTTGGTTTATTGCCCAGGCCCAGCATGGAGCTGGACATCCAGCAGGACAGTAGTTCCTCAGGGATCAGTACTCGCTGCCTTCATGTTCTCCACCCAGGCAGCTGACTCCTCCAGTGTCTGATGAGGGGCAGCAGGAAGAGGAGGAGCAGGAAGAGGGGGAGCAAGAGGAGGAGCAGGAAGAGGAGGAGCTAGAGGAGGAGCAGGAAGAGGGGGAGCAAGAGGAGGAGCAGGAAGAGGGGGAGCAAGAGGAGGAGCAGGAAGAGGGGGAGCAGGAAGAGGGGGAGCTAGAGGAGGAGCAGGAAGAGGGGGAGCTAGAGGAGGAGCAGGAAGATGGGGAGCAGGAAGAGGGGGAGCAAGAGGAGGAGCAGGAAGAGGGGGAGCAGGAAGAGGGGGAGCTAGAGGAGGAGCAGGAAGATGGGGAGCAAGAGGAGGAGCAGGAAGAGGGGGAGCAAGAGGAGGAGCAGGAAGAGGGGGAGCAAGAGGAGGAGCAGGAAGAGGAGGAGCTAGAGGAGGAGCAGGAAGATGGGGAGCAAGAGGAGGAGCAGGAAGAGGGGGAGCAGGAAGAGGGGGAGCAAGAGGAGGAGCAGGAAGAGGGGGAGCAAGAGGAGGAGCAGGAAGAGGGGGAGCAAGAGGAGGAGCAGGAAGATGGGGAGCAAGAGGAGGAGCAGGAAGAGGGGGAGCAAGAGGAGGAGCAGGAAGAGGGGGAGCTAGAGGAGGAGCAGAAAGAGGAGGAGCTAGAGGAGGAGCAGGAAGAGGGGGAGCAAGAGGAGGAGCAGGAAGAGGAGGAGCTAGAGGAGGAGCAGGAAGAGGAGGAGCTAGAGGAGGAGCAGGAAGAGGGGGAGCAAGAGGAGGAGCAGGAAGATGGGGAGCAAGAGGAGGAGCAGGAAGAGGGGGAGCAAGAGGAGGAGCAGGAAGAGGGGGAGCTAGAGGAGGAGCAGGAAGAGGAGGAGCTAGAGGAGGAGCAGGAAGAGGGGGAGCAAGAGGAGGAGCAGGAAGAGGAGGAGCTAGAGGAGGAGCAGGAAGAGGAGGAGCTAGAGGGGGAGCAGGAAGAGGGGGAGCAAGAGGAGGAGCAGGAAGAGGGGGAGCTAGAGGAGGAGCAGGAAGAGGAGGAGCTAGAGGAGGAGCAGGAAGATGGGGAGCAAGAGGAGGAGCAGGAAGAGGGGGAGCAAGAGGAGGAGCAGGAAGAGGGGGAGCTAGAGGAGGAGCAGGAAGAGGGGGAGCAAGAGGAGGAGCAGGAAGAGGAGGAGCTAGAGGAGGAGCAGGAAGATGGGGAGCAAGAGGAGGAGCAGGAAGAGGGGGAGCAGGAAGAGGGGGAGCAAGAGGAGGAGCAGGAAGAGGGGGAGCAAGAGGAGGAGCAGGAAGAGGGGGAGCAAGAGGAGGAGCAGGAAGATGGGGAGCAAGAGGAGGAGCAGGAAGAGGGGGAGCAAGAGGAGGAGCAGGAAGAGGGGGAGCTAGAGGAGGAGCAGGAAGAGGAGGAGCTAGAGGAGGAGCAGGAAGAGGGGGAGCAAGAGGAGGAGCAGGAAGAGGAGGAGCTAGAGGAGGAGCAGGAAGAGGAGGAGCTAGAGGAGGAGCAGGAAGAGGGGGAGCAAGAGGAGGAGCAGGAAGATGGGGAGCAAGAGGAGGAGCAGGAAGAGGGGGAGCAAGAGGAGGAGCAGGAAGAGGGGGAGCAAGAGGAGGAGCAGGAAGAGGGGGAGCTAGAGGAGGAGCAGGAAGAGGAGGAGCTAGAGGAGGAGCAGGAAGAGGGGGAGCAAGAGGAGGAGCAGGAAGAGGAGCTAGAGGAGGAGCAGGAAGAGGAGGAGCTAGAGGAGGAGCAGGAAGAGGGGGAGCAAGAGGAGGAGCAGGAAGAGGGGGAGCAGGAAGAGGGGGAGCAAGAGGAGGAGCAGGAAGAGGGGGAGCAGGAAGAGGGGGAGCAAGAGGAGGAGCAGGAAGAGGGGGAGCAAGAGGAGGAGCAGGAAGAGGGGGAGCAAGAGGAGGAGCAGGAAGATGGGGAGCAAGAGGAGGAGCAGGAAGAGGGGGAGCAAGAGGAGGAGCAGGAAGAGGGGGAGCTAGAGGAGGAGCAGGAAGAGGAGGAGCTAGAGGAGGAGCAGGAAGAGGGGGAGCAAGAGGAGGAGCAGGAAGAGGAGGAGCTAGAGGAGGAGCAGGGAAGAGGAGGAGCTAGAGGAGGAGCAGGAAGAGGGGGAGCAAGAGGAGGAGCAGGAAGATGGGGAGCAAGAGGAGGAGCAGGAAGAGGGGGAGCAAGAGGAGGAGCAGGAAGAGGGGGAGCTAGAGGAGGAGCAGGAAGAGGAGGAGCTAGAGGAGGAGCAGGAAGAGGGGGAGCAAGAGGAGGAGCAGGAAGAGGAGGAGCTAGAGGAGGAGCAGGAAGAGGAGGAGCTAGAGGAGGAGCAGGAAGAGGGGGGAGCAAGAGGAGGAGCAGGAAGAGGGGGAGCTAGAGGAGGAGCAGGAAGAGGAGGAGCTAGAGGAGGAGCAGGAAGATGGGGAGCAAGAGGAGGAGCAGGAAGAGGGGGGAGCAAGAGGAGGAGCAGGAAGAGGGGGAGCTAGAGGAGGAGCAGGAAGAGGGGGAGCAAGAGGAGGAGCAGGAAGAGGAGGAGCTAGAGGAGGAGCAGGAAGAGGAGGAGCTAGAGGAGGAGCAGGAAGAGGGGGGAGCAAGAGGAGGAGCAGGAAGATGGGGAGCAAGAGGAGGAGCAGGAAGAGGGGGAGCAAGAGGAGGAGCAGGAAGAGGGGGAGCAAGAGGAGGAGGCAGGAAGAGGGGGAGCTAGAGGAGGAGCAGGAAGAGGAGGAGCTAGAGGAGGAGCAGGAAGGGGGAGCAAGAGGAGGAGCAGGAAGAGGGAGCTAGAGGAGGAGCAGGAAGAGGAGGAGCTAGAGGAGGAGCAGGAAGAGGGGGGAGCAAGAGGAGGAGCAGGAAGAGGGGGGAGCAGGAAGAGGGGGAGCAAGAGGAGGAGCAGGAAGAGGGGGAGCAGGAAGAGGGGGAGCAAGAGGAGGAGCAGGAAGAGGGGGAGCAAGAGGAGGAGCAGGAAGAGGGGGAGCAAGAGGAGGAGCAGGAAGAGGGGGAGCAAGAGGAGGAGCAGGAAGAGGGGGAGCAAGAGGAGGAGCAGGAAGAGGGGGGAGCTAGAGGAGGAGCAGGAAGAGGAGGAGCTAGAGGAGGAGCAGGAAGAGGGGGAGCAAGAGGAGGAGCAGGAAGAGGAGGAGCTAGAGGAGGAGCAGGAAGAGGAGGAGCTAGAGGAGGAGCAGGGAAGAGGGGGAGCAAGAGGAGGAGCAGGAAGATGGGGAGCAAGAGGAGGAGCAGGAAGAGGGGGAGCAAGAGGAGGAGCAGGAAGAGGGGGAGCTAGAGGAGGAGCAGGAAGAGGGGGAGCTAGAGGAGGAGCAGGAAGAGGGGGAGCAAGAGGAGGAGCAGGAAGAGGAGGAGCTAGAGGAGGAGCAGGAAGATGGGGAGCAAGAGGAGGAGCAGGAAGAGGGGGAGCAGGAAGAGGGGGAGCAAGAGGAGGAGCAGGAAGAGGGGGAGCAAGAGGAGGAGCAGGAAGAGGGGGGAGCAAGAGGAGGAGCAGGAAGATGGGGGAGCAAGAGGAGGAGCAGGAAGAGGGGGGAGCAAGAGGAGGAGCAGGAAGAGGGGGAGCTAGAGGAGGAGCAGGAAGAGGAGGAGCTAGAGGAGGAGCAGGAAGAGGGGGAGCAAAGAGGAGGAGCAGGAAGAGGAGGAGCTAGAGGAGGAGCAGGAAGAGGAGGAGCTAGAGGAGGAGCAGGAAGAGGGGGAGCAAGAGGAGGAGCAGGAAGATGGGGAGCAAGAGGAGGAGCAGGAAGAGGGGGAGCAAGAGGAGGAGCAGGAAGAGGGGGAGCTAGAGGAGGAGCAGGAAGAGGAGGAGCTAGAGGAGGAGCAGGAAGAGGGGGAGCAAGAGGAGGAGCAGGAAGAGGGAGGAGCTAGAGGAGGAGCAGGAAGAGGAGGGAGCTAGAGGAGGAGCAGGAAGAGGGGGAGCAAGAGGAGGAGCAGGAAGATGGGGAGCAAGAGGAGGAGCAGGAAGAGGGGGAGCAAGAGGAGGAGCAGGAAGAGGGGGAGCTAGAGGAGGAGCAGGAAGAGGAGGGAGCTAGAGGAGGAGCAGGAAGAGGGGGAGCAAGAGGAGGAGCAGGAAGAGGAGGGAGCTAGAGGAGGAGCAGGAAGAGGAGGAGCTAGAGGAGGAGCAGGAAGAGGGGGGAGCAAGAGGAGGAGCAGGAAGAGGGGGAGCTAGAGGAGGAGCAGGAAGAGGAGGAGCTAGAGGAGGAGCAGGAAGATGGGGAGCAAGAGGAGGAGCAGGAAGAGGGGGAGCAAGAGGAGGAGCAGGAAGAGGGGGAGCTAGAGGAGGAGCAGGAAGAGGGGGAGCAGGAAGAGGGGGAGCAGGAAGAGGGGGAGCAGAGAGAGGAGGAGCAGGAAGAGGGGGAGCAAGAGGAGGAGCAGGAAGAGGGGGAGCAAGAGGAGGAGCAGGAAGATGGGGGAGCAAGAGGAGGAGCAGGAAGAGGGGGAGCAAGAGGAGGAGCAGGAAGAGGGGGAGCTAGAGGAGGAGCAGGAAGAGGAGGAGCTAGAGGAGGAGCAGGAAGAGGGGGAGCAAGAGGAGGAGCAGGAAGAGGAGGAGCTAGAGGAGGAGCAGGAAGAGGAGGAGCTAGAGGAGGAGCAGGAAGAGGGGGAGCAAGAGGAGGAGCAGGAAGATGGGGAGCAAGAGGAGGAGCAGGAAGAGGGGGAGCAAGAGGAGGAGCAGGAAGAGGGGGAGCTAGAGGAGGAGCAGGAAGAGGAGGAGCTAGAGGAGGAGCAGGAAGAGGAGGAGCTAGAGGAGGAGCAGGAAGAGGAGGAGCTAGAGGAGGAGCAGGAAGAGGGGGAGCAAGAGGAGGAGCAGGAAGAGGGGGAGCTAGAGGAGGAGCAGGAAGAGGAGGAGCTAGAGGAGGAGCAGGAAGATGGGGAGCAAGAGGAGGAGCAGGAAGAGGGGGAGCAAGAGGAGGAGCAGGAAGAGGGGGAGCTAGAGGAGGAGCAGGAAGAGGGGGAGCAAGAGGAGGAGCAGGAAGAGGGGGAGCTAGAGGAGGAGCAGGAAGAGGAGGAGCTAGAGGAGGAGCAGGAAGAGGGGGAGCAAGAGGAGGAGCAGGAAGAGGAGGAGCTAGAGGAGGAGCAGGAAGAGGGGGAGCTAGAGGAGGAGCAGGAAGAGGGGGGGCAAGAGGAGGAGCAGGAAGAGGAGGAGCTAGAGGAGGAGCAGGAAGAGGGGGAGCTAGAGGAGGAGCAGGAAGAGGGGGAGCAAGAGGAGGAGCAGGAAGAGGAGGAGCTAGAGGAGGAGCAGGAAGAGGGGGAGCTAGAGGAGGAGCAGGAAGAGGGGGAGCAGGAAGAGGGGGAGCTAGAGGAGGAGCAGGAAGAGGTGGAGCAAGAGGAGGAGCAGGAAGAGGGGGAGCAAGAGGAGGAGCAGGAAGAGGAGGAGCTAGAGGAGGAGCAGGAAGAGGGGGAGCTAGAGGAGGAGCAGGAAGAGGGGGAGCAGGAAGAGGGGGAGCAGGAAGAGGGGGAGCAGGAAGAGGGGGAGCAAGAGGAGGAGCAGGAAGAGGAGGAGCAAGAGGAGGAGCAGGAAGAGGGGGAGCAGGAAGAGGGGGAGCAGGAAGAGGAGGAGCAAGAAGAGGGGGAGCTAGAGGAGGAGCAGGAAGAGGGGGAGCAAGAGGAGGAGCAGGAAGAGGAGGAGCAGGAAGAGGGGGAGCAAGAGGAGGAGCAGGAAGAGGGGGAGCTAGAGGAGGAGCAGGAAGAGGGGGAGCTAGAGGAGGAGCAGGAAGAGGAGGAGCAGGAAGAGGGGGAGCTAGAGGAGGAGCAGGAAGAGGGGGAGCAAGAGGAGGAGCAGGAAGAGGGGGAGCAAGAGGAGGAGCAGGAAGAGGGGGAGCTAGAGGAGGAGCAGGAAGAGGGGGAGCAAGAGGAGGAGCAGGAAGAGGGGGAGCAAGAGGAGGAGCAGGAAGAGGGGGAGCTAGAGGAGGAGCAGGAAGAGGGGGAGCAAGAGGAGGAGCAGGAAGAGGGGGAGCTAGAGGAGGAGCAGGAAGAGGAGGAGCTAGAGGAGGAGCAGGAAGATGGGGAGCAAGAGGAGGAGCAGGAAGAGGGGGAGCAAGAGGAGGAGCAGGAAGAGGGGGAGCTAGAGGAGGAGCAGGAAGAGGAGGAGCTAGAGGAGGAGCAGGAAGAGGGGGAGCAAGAGGAGGAGCAGGAAGAGGAGGAGCTAGAGGAGGAGCAGGAAGAGGAGGAGCTAGAGGAGGAGCAGGAAGAGGGGGAGCAAGAGGAGGAGCAGGAAGAGGGGGAGCTAGAGGAGGAGCAGGAAGAGGGGGAGCAAGAGGAGGAGCAGGAAGATGGGGAGCAAGAGGAGGAGCAGGAAGAGGGGGAGCAAGAGGAGGAGCAGGAAGAGGGGGAGCTAGAGGAGGAGCAGGAAGAGGAGGAGCTAGAGGAGGAGCAGGAAGAGGGGGAGCAAGAGGAGGAGCAGGAAGAGGAGGAGCTAGAGGAGGAGCAGGAAGAGGAGGAGCTAGAGGAGGAGCAGGAAGAGGGGGAGCAAGAGGAGGAGCAGGAAGAGGGGGAGCTAGAGGAGGAGCAGGAAGAGGAGGAGCGAGAGGAGGAGCAGGAAGATGGGGAGCAAGAGGAGGAGCAGGAAGAGGGGGAGCAAGAGGAGGAGCAGGAAGAGGGGGAGCTAGAGGAGGAGCAGGAAGAGGAGGAGCTAGAGGAGGAGCAGGAAGAGGGGGAGCAAGAGGAGGAGCAGGAAGAGGAGGAGCTAGAGGAGGAGCAGGAAGAGGGGGGGCTAGAGGAGGAGCAGGAAGAGGGGGGGCAAGAGGAGGAGCAGGAAGAGGAGGAGCTAGAGGAGGAGCAGGAAGAGGGGGAGCTAGAGGAGGAGCAGGAAGAGGGGGAGCAAGAGGAGGAGCAGGAAGAGGAGGAGCTAGAGGAGGAGCAGGAAGAGGGGGAGCTAGAGGAGGAGCAAGAAGAGGGGGAGCAAGAGGAGGAGCAGGAAGAGGGGGAGCTAGAGGAGGAGCAGGAAGAGGGGGAGCAAGAGGAGGAGCAGGAAGAGGAGGAGCAGGAAGAGGGGGAGCAAGAGGAGGAGCAGGAAGAGGAGGAGCAGGAAGAGGGGGAGCTAGAGGAGGAGCAGGAAGAGGGGGAGCAAGAGGAGGAGCAGGAAGAGGGGGAGCAAGAGGAGGAGCAGGAAGAGGGGGAGCTAGAGGAGGAGCAGGAAGAGGGGGAGCAAGAGGAGGAGCAGGAAGAGGGGGAGCAAGAGGAGGAGCAGGAAGAGGGGGAGCTAGAGGAGGAGCAGGAAGAGGGGGAGCAAGAGGAGGGGGAGCAGGAAGAGGGGGAGCAAGAGGAGGAGCAGGAAGAGGGGGAGCAGGAAGAGGGGGAGCAAGAGGAGGAGCAGGAAGAGGGGGAGCTAGAGGAGGAGCAGGAAGAGGGGGAGCAGGAAGAGGAGGAGCAGGAAGAGGGGGAGCTAGAGGAGGAGCAGGAAGAGGGGGAGCAGGAAGAGGGGGAGCAGGAAGAGGGGGAGCAGGAAGAGGAGGAGCAGGAAGAGGAGGAGCAGGAAGAGGGGGAGCAGGAAGAGGGGGAGCAGGAAGAGGAGGAGCAGGAAGAGGGGGAGCAGGAAGAGGGGGAGCTAGAGGAGGAGCAGGAGCAGAATCAATACCTTTGAGGGTAAGATTCACACAAACACATTTTCATCTCTGACTGACAGCTGTAACCATGGCAACAATCAGATGTGTGTTTTCAGGGTTTTTTCCCACAGATTATGAGGATATTTCAGATCAACAGAAACATCAGACAGATCATTAACACTGATGGATTCCAAGAGGGAGGAGCAGCAGAAGTTTAATGTCAGGTGGAGTCACAACAGACTTCTGCTGCTTTGCAAGCAGCGGAAAGTTTCTGCTCTCCGTCGTCGTGATTGTGTCGACGTGGCAGCTGATGTGCTGACAAGTGTTGGAGCTCCTGATGTTTTCATGTTTTGTTCTCAGACCGTCAGATGTTGACGAGGCGGAGCAGAACACAAACATCCTGCTGAGACGCCGGTGGTCGTCTCCGAGCTGTGAAGTGTTGCTGCAGTTAAACTCACGCCGCCGTAGGGATTTCTTACCTCATATGGATCACTAGTTATGTTGTGGTTGGCTATCGATAATGATTAATAATGATCAAAGATAGTTATTAATAATGTTATTGAAATTTAATCTGATCTGTATCAGAACCTCGGAGCTCCACCTGTCTTAACAGGAAATGATAGCCAATTCAGTTCTATCAGTCTCATAAGATATACTAAACAGTTAATCAGGAATTTGAATTAATAGTTAAATTAATTACAATTACCAGAATTAACAGTAAAGATTGAAGGATTTTGGAGTTCTTGACACAGAAGAGTCGACATTTCATTCTCCTTTGTGCTCATTAATAAAACAGCAAGTATGATTCCAAAAATATTTATTTACAATGAAAACAAATAAAACACAGATTCTAACTACCTATATACAGCTTGGTGTGTGTGTGTGTGTGTGTGTGTGTGTGTGTGTGTGTGTGTGTGTGTGTGTGGAGAGAGAGAGAGAGAGAGAGAGCAAGAGGTGGAGGGAGTGTGTGTGTGTGGAGAGAGAGAAAGAGAGAGAGAGAGAGAGAGGTGGAGGGAGTGTGTGTGTGAGACATGTGATGAACTACAAAACAAGATGGCGGGTCACAAGAAACTACATTCCAATGGAGGTTATCAGAGAGCAGGAAGTCTGTCCTGGGTCTCCACCATGTGCTGGAGAACAATGGAACATGGAAGCTAGTCTTTAGCGTCTGCTTCCTGTGTGTCTCTGCTAAAGGACCATTTCTAGAATGACTTGATGTGAATGAGACTTGTTTTGTAAAACGTCAGGAGTCGTCAGATGGTGTTCAGTTACTGTGTGATGTTGTCTTTGATGTGATATGTGTAGGATTGTGAGTTAACTAGTTAGTAAAGCAAAGATTAGCATGCAGACCCTGTGTCTGTGGCAGAGCTAACGTTGGTTTACAGGTTGATCACTGCTCCTAATATCATTATATATAGAACTCAATCACTGTAACAGAACCAACACATCTTCATAAAGTTAAACAGTTCTATCATAGCATCAGGTTTAACTAATCTCAGGTAAAGCCCAGTTGTTCCCACTTCCTTGAAGGAGTTCAGTTGTTGTCCTGCTGGAGGGAAGCTGGTGTCTTCTCCTGTAGTTAGCACCTCCTGCTAACTGTGGTTGCTGGTTCTGCAGGCTGAGGAGAAGAAGATGAAGTTGATGTTTCAGGAGTCCTTCTTTGCAGCTCCTGGTTGTTCCTTTTGTCCAGACTGAGGAGCTGGTCGCTCAGGTCTGTGATGGTTTTCCTGCTGGTTGAGGAAAACACAAAGAAGTTCTGTGAGGCGTCGTTTCCCTGGTCCGTCCTGGAGGAACTGCTTGGTTTTCCTGGTTGATGGGAGATCAGACTCTGGGTGCTGGTCTCTGGACCAGGGGAAGGTCTGACCCTCGTGGTGGGTCAGCAGAGGAGTTGAGGAGTGAAGGCCCTGGTTGCAGGCCTCTGGTGTTAGCTGTATGCTAACGCTGGGTGAGTGTTAGCTGGATGCTAACGCTGGGTGCGTTGAGCTGCATGCTAACGCTAGGTGAGTGTTAGCTGTATGCTAACGCTGGGTGAGTGTTAGCTGTATGCTAACACTGGGTGAGTGTTAGCTGTATGCTAACACTGGGGGAGTTGAGCTGCTGGGAAGCAGCTAGTCCTTGGTGTTCACAGGAGAAGACTCACTGCCAGACTGGTTTTACAGCCTTTTGTTGCAAGTTTGTGGATTCGAAGGTGTGAAATCCTGAGAGCTTCAACCAATCAGTGACTGGCTGAGTTCATGGGGGAAGAGTCTTTTCAGCAGAAAACAGGGGAGGGTCTGCTGTGGTAAAAGGTCCCCCCCCCCCCCACTGGGTGTGATGGTCAATCACATTCCTGGGTCAGAATTCATGTCATGACTGTATCAAGACAAATGAAAATTGTCTTTCCTTAGAAATGAACAAACTTTCTGTGGTCTTGTGAGATCCCAACACTCATGCTGTCACTCTTCACGCACACAGTTACACTGTTAGCATTAACGGTTAGCACAGGGTAAGTAAGCTAACAGCTAACATTAACGCTGTGTGTTTGTGTTGTGTACATGGTGTTGTGTATTTTGATCACTTGTTTTTTGTCATTTTGTGTTTGTGCATTTGTGTTACTGTGTATTTTTGTTGTCGCATTTTATTTTGTGTTCTTCTGGTTGTTTATTTCAGTCAATGGACTTGTTGCATAAAACGACACAGCACAAACACAAACATTGAGTCATGTGACCCAAAGCACTTGGAAACCAACAGGCAGCACCATGGCAACCAGAGACTGTTCCCATAGCAACCAGGGGCAACAAAACTAGGAAGGAGAGGAGGAGGAGACAGAGAAAGAGACAAGAAAGAAAGAAAGAGAGAAATAAAGAAAGGAGCAAACAAGTAAGTTACTCTGTGTTGTTGCGACAGTTGCCGAGTTGAAAGTTGCAGTTCTTTCATCTCACAAACCGGAAGAGACAGTCACCATGGAAACAACACACCATAAATCTGTGACTCCTGGTGGCGGGAGGGGGGCACTTAAGCTAATTAATGGATTAAATGTGAACAAGCAGCACACGTTTAAGGCTTATTGCTCCATCCATTAGACAAATGAGGGGCGCGCACACACACACACACACACACACACACACACACACACACACACACACACACACACACACACACACACACACACACACACACACACACACACACACACACACACACACACACACACACACACACACACACACACACACACACACACACACACACACACACCTCCATGGATGTCAGCCAATCAGCTACTAACTAGTTGCCATGGTGATTCAGAGTCCAGAAACAAGCAAGACACTAACTCAATACTGAAGCAACAAGCAGCCAACAAACCCTTAAAGATCATTTTCTTCATCAGTCTGGTGGCAAGATATCAACTCTGCGTAGCATTTAGCCGCTAAAGGAGCTAAAAACAGTTTCAGGTGGAAACTAAACATGAAGCTACAACAGATGGATGAGATGTAAAGGAGTTACTCAGGCTCGTTTCCACGACAACACACACTGAAAGCTAGTTCTGCCCCCCCGTCTCCTAAGGATGCACTGATCTACATTTTTCACTTCTGATCCGATCCAGATACCTGAATTTGTATATCTGCTGATACTACTCCGATACCAGAGCTGTTTGCTTTAATATTATTATTATTGTTGATTTTGTATGAGGCAGTAATGAACTGGTCTCTACAGTAAATTATGAAATGTACCAATGTTTGCATGTTTTCTCTCTAAAGACGACTTGAGGTCAGTAGAAGGTGAGAAAAGTCTTTTAGTCCATGTGGACAATGTGGGTCTCTAATAAACTAGTTCTATAAACCATGTGGACAATGTGGGTCTCTAATAAACTAGTTCTATAAACCATGTGGACAATGTGGGTCTCTAATAAACTAGTTCTATCTTTAAACCATGTGGACAATGTGGGTCTCTAATAAACTAGTTCTATAAACCATGTGGACAATGTGGGTCTCTAATAAACTAGTTCTATCTTTAAACCATGTGGACAATGTGGGTCTCTAATAAACTAGTTCTATAAACCATGTGGACAATGTGAGTCTCTAATAAACTAGTTCTATAAACCATGTGGACAATGTGGGGGTCTGAGTGACGTCATGGTCTCTAATAAACTAGTTCTATAAACCATGTGGACAATGTGAGGGTCTGAGTGACGTCATGGTCTCTAATAAACTAGTTCTATAAACCATGTGGACAATGTGGGTCTCTAATAAACTAGTTCTTTAAACCATGTGGACAATGTGGGTCTCTAATAAACTAGTTCTATAAACCATGTGGACAATGTGGGGGTCTGAGTGACGTCATGGTCTCTAATAAACTAGTTCTATAAACCGTGTGGACAATGTGAGGGTCTGAGTGACGTCATGGTCTCTAATAAACTAGTTCTATAAACCATGTGGACAATGTGGGGGTCTGAGTGACGTCATGGTCTCTAATAAACTAGTTCTATAAACCATGTGGACAATGTGAGGGTCTGAGTGACGTCATGGTCTCTAATAAACTAGTTCTTTAAACCATGTGGACAATGTGAGGGTCTGAGTGACGTCATGGTCTCTAATAAACTAGTTCTATAAACCATGTGGACAATGTGGGGGTCTGAGTGACGTCATGGTCTCTAATAAACTAGTTCTATAAACCATGTGGACAATGTGGGTCTCTAATAAACTAGTTCTTTAAACCATGTGGACAATGTGGGGGTCTGAGTGACGTCATGGTCTCTAATAAACTAGTTCTATAAACCATGTGGACAATGTGGGGGTCTGAGTGACGTCATGGTCTCTAATAAACTAGTTCTATAAACCATGTGGACAATGTGGGGGTCTGAGTGACGTCATGGTCTCTAATAAACTAGTTCTATAAACCATGTGGACAATGTGGGGGTCTGAGTGACGTCATGGTCTCTAATAAACTAGTTCTATAAACCATGTGGACAATGTGAGGGTCTGAGTGACGTCATGGTCTCTAATAAACTAGTTCTATAAACCATGTGGACAATGTGGGTCTCTAATAAACTAGTTCTTTAAACCATGTGGACAATGTGGGTCTCTAATAAACTAGTTCTATAAACCATGTGGACAATGTGAGGGTCTGAGTGACGTCATGGTCTCTAATAAACTAGTTCTATAAACCATGTGGACAATGTGGGTCTCTAATAAACTAGTTCTATCTTTAAACCATGTGGACAATGTGGGTCTCTAATAAACTAGTTCTATAAACCATGTGGACAATGTGGGGGTCTGAGTGACGTCATGGTCTCTAATAAACTAGTTCTATAAACCATGTGGACAATGTGAGGGTCTGAGTGACGTCATGGTCTCTAATAAACTAGTTCTATAAACCATGTGGACAATGTGGGGGTCTGAGTGACGTCATGGTCTCTAATAAACTAGTTCTATAAACCATGTGGACAATGTGAGGGTCTGAGTGACGTCATGGTCTCTAATAAACTAGTTCTATAAACCATGTGGACAATGTGGGGGTCTGAGTGACGTCATGGTCTCTAATAAACTAGTTCTATAAACCATGTGGACAATGTGGGTCTCTAATAAACTAGTTCTATAAACCATGTGGACAATGTGGGTCTCTAATAAACTAGTTCTATAAACCATGTGGACAATGTGGGGGTCTGAGTGACGTCATGGTCTCTAATAAACTAGTTCTATAAACCATGTGGACAATGTGAGGGTCTGAGTGACGTCATGGTCTCTAATAAACTAGTTCTATAAACCATGTGGACAATGTGGGGGTCTGAGTGACGTCATGGTCTCTAATAAACTAGTTCTATAAACCATGTGGACAATGTGGGGGTCTGAGTGACGTCATGGTCTCTAATAAACTAGTTCTATAAACCATGTGGACAATGTGGGGGTCTGAGTGACGTCATGGTCTCTAATAAACTAGTTCTATAAACCATGTGGACAATGTGGGTCTCTAATAAACTAGTTCTATAAACCATGTGGACAATGTGGGTCTCTAATAAACTAGTTCTATAAACCATGTGGACAATGTGGGGGTCTGAGTGACGTCATGGTCTCTAATAAACTAGTTCTATAAACCATGTGGACAATGTGGGGGTCTGAGTGACGTCATGGTCTCTAATAAACTAGTTCTATAAACCATGTGGACAATGTGGGGGTCTGAGTGACGTCATGGTCTCTAATAAACTAGTTCTATAAACCATGTGGACAATGTGGGTCTCTAATAAACTAGTTCTATAAACCATGTGGACAATGTGGGTCTCTAATAAACTAGTTCTATAAACCATGTGGACAATGTGGGGGTCTGAGTGACGTCATGGTCTCTAATAAACTAGTTCTTTAAACCATGTGGACAATGTGAGGGTCTGAGTGACGTCATGGTCTCTAATAAACTAGTTCTATAAACCATGTGGACAATGTGAGGGTCTGAGTGACGTCATGGTCTCTAATAAACTAGTTCTTTAAACCATGTGGACAATGTGGGGGTCTGAGTGACGTCATGGTCTCTAATAAACTAGTTCTATAAACCATGTGGACAATGTGGGTCTCTAATAAACTAGTTCTATAAACCATGTGGACAATGTGGGTCTCTAATAAACTAGTTCTATAAACCATGTGGACAATGTGGGGGTCTGAGTGACGTCATGGTCTCTAATAAACTAGTTCTTTAAACCATGTGGACAATGTGAGGGTCTGAGTGACGTCATGGTCTCTAATAAACTAGTTCTATAAACCATGTGGACAATGTGAGGGTCTGAGTGACGTCATGGTCTCTAATAAACTAGTTCTTTAAACCATGTGGACAATGTGGGTCTCTAATAAACTAGTTCTATAAACCATGTGGACAATGTGAGTCTCTAATAAACTAGTTCTATAAACCATGTGGACAATGTGGGGGTCTGAGTGACGTCATGGTCTCTAATAAACTAGTTCTATAAACCATGTGGACAATGTGAGGGTCTGAGTGACGTCATGGTCTCTAATAAACTAGTTCTATAAACCATGTGGACAATGTGGGTCTCTAATAAACTAGTTCTTTAAACCATGTGGACAATGTGGGTCTCTAATAAACTAGTTCTATAAACCATGTGGACAATGTGGGGGTCTGAGTGACGTCATGGTCTCTAATAAACTAGTTCTATAAACCGTGTGGACAATGTGAGGGTCTGAGTGACGTCATGGTCTCTAATAAACTAGTTCTATAAACCATGTGGACAATGTGGGGGTCTGAGTGACGTCATGGTCTCTAATAAACTAGTTCTATAAACCATGTGGACAATGTGAGGGTCTGAGTGACGTCATGGTCTCTAATAAACTAGTTCTTTAAACCATGTGGACAATGTGAGGGTCTGAGTGACGTCATGGTCTCTAATAAACTAGTTCTATAAACCATGTGGACAATGTGGGGGTCTGAGTGACGTCATGGTCTCTAATAAACTAGTTCTATAAACCATGTGGACAATGTGGGTCTCTAATAAACTAGTTCTTTAAACCATGTGGACAATGTGGGGGTCTGAGTGACGTCATGGTCTCTAATAAACTAGTTCTATAAACCATGTGGACAATGTGGGGGTCTGAGTGACGTCATGGTCTCTAATAAACTAGTTCTATAAACCATGTGGACAATGTGGGGGTCTGAGTGACGTCATGGTCTCTAATAAACTAGTTCTATAAACCATGTGGACAATGTGGGGGTCTGAGTGACGTCATGGTCTCTAATAAACTAGTTCTATAAACCATGTGGACAATGTGAGGGTCTGAGTGACGTCATGGTCTCTAATAAACTAGTTCTATAAACCATGTGGACAATGTGGGTCTCTAATAAACTAGTTCTTTAAACCATGTGGACAATGTGGGTCTCTAATAAACTAGTTCTATAAACCATGTGGACAATGTGAGGGTCTGAGTGACGTCATGGTCTCTAATAAACTAGTTCTATAAACCATGTGGACAATGTGGGTCTCTAATAAACTAGTTCTATCTTTAAACCATGTGGACAATGTGGGTCTCTAATAAACTAGTTCTATAAACCATGTGGACAATGTGGGGGTCTGAGTGACGTCATGGTCTCTAATAAACTAGTTCTATAAACCATGTGGACAATGTGAGGGTCTGAGTGACGGATGGTCTCTAATAAACTAGTTCTATAAACCATGTGGACAATGTGGGGGTCTGAGTGACGTCATGGTCTCTAATAAACTAGTTCTATAAACCATGTGGACAATGTGAGGGTCTGAGTGACGTCATGGTCTCTAATAAACTAGTTCTATAAACCATGTGGACAATGTGGGGGTCTGAGTGACGTCATGGTCTCTAATAAACTAGTTCTATAAACCATGTGGACAATGTGGGTCTCTAATAAACTAGTTCTATAAACCATGTGGACAATGTGGGTCTCTAATAAACTAGTTCTATAAACCATGTGGACAATGTGGGGGTCTGAGTGACGTCATGGTCTCTAATAAACTAGTTCTATAAACCATGTGGACAATGTGGGGGTCTGAGTGACGTCATGGTCTCTAATAAACTAGTTCTATAAACCATGTGGACAATGTGAGGGTCTGAGTGACGTCATGGTCTCTAATAAACTAGTTCTATAAACCATGTGGACAATGTGAGGGTCTGAGTGACGTCATGGTCTCTAATAAACTAGTTCTATAAACCATGTGGACAATGTGGGGGTCTGAGTGACGTCATGGTCTCTAATAAACTAGTTCTATAAACCATGTGGACAATGTGAGGGTCTGAGTGACGTCATGGTCTCTAATAAACTAGTTCTTTAAACCATGTGGACAATGTGAGGGTCTGAGTGACGTCATGGTCTCTAATAAACTAGTTCTATAAACCATGTGGACAATGTGGGGGTCTGAGTGACGTCATGGTCTCTAATAAACTAGTTCTATAAACCATGTGGACAATGTGGGGGTCTGAGTGACGTCATGGTCTCTAATAAACTAGTTCTATAAACCATGTGGACAATGTGGGGGTCTGAGTGACGTCATGGTCTCTAATAAACTAGTTCTATAAACCATGTGGACAATGTGGGTCTCTAATAAACTAGTTCTATAAACCATGTGGACAATGTGGGTCTCTAATAAACTAGTTCTATAAACCATGTGGACAATGTGGGGGTCTGAGTGACGTCATGGTCTCTAATAAACTAGTTCTATAAACCATGTGGACAATGTGGGGGTCTGAGTGACGTCATGGTCTCTAATAAACTAGTTCTATAAACCATGTGGACAATGTGGGGGTCTGAGTGACGTCATGGTCTCTAATAAACTAGTTCTATAAACCATGTGGACAATGTGGGTCTCTAATAAACTAGTTCTATAAACCATGTGGACAATGTGGGTCTCTAATAAACTAGTTCTATAAACCATGTGGACAATGTGGGGGTCTGAGTGACGTCATGGTCTCTAATAAACTAGTTCTATAAACCATGTGGACAATGTGGGGGTCTGAGTGACGTCATGGTCTCTAATAAACTAGTTCTATAAACCATGTGGACAATGTGGGTCTCTAATAAACTAGTTCTATAAACCATGTGGACAATGTGGGGGTCTGAGTGACGTCATGGTCTCTAATAAACTAGTTCTTTAAACCATGTGGACAATGTGGGGGTCTGAGTGACGTCATGGTCTCTAATAAACTAGTTCTATAAACCATGTGGACAATGTGGGTCTCTAATAAACTAGTTCTATAAACCATGTGGACAATGTGGGTCTCTAATAAACTAGTTCTATAAACCATGTGGACAATGTGGGGGTCTGAGTGACGTCATGGTCTCTAATAAACTAGTTCTTTAAACCATGTGGACAATGTGAGGGTCTGAGTGACGTCATGGTCTCTAATAAACTAGTTCTATAAACCATGTGGACAATGTGAGGGTCTGAGTGACGTCATGGTCTCTAATAAACTAGTTCTTTAAACCATGTGGACAATGTGGGGGTCTGAGTGACGTCATGGTCTCTAATAAACTAGTTCTTTAAACCATGTGGACAATGTGGGGGTCTGAGTGACGTCATGGTCTCTAATAAACTAGTTCTTTAAACCATGTGGACAATGTGGGGGTCTGAGTGACGTCATGGTCTCTAATAAACTAGTTCTATAAACCATGTGGACAATGTGAGGGTCTGAGTGACGTCATGGTCTCTAATAAACTAGTTCTATAAACCATGTGGACAATGTGAGGGTCTGAGTGACGTCATGGTCTCTAATAAACTAGTTCTATAAACCATGTGGACAATGTGGGGGTCTGAGTGACGTCATGGTCTCTAATAAACTAGTTCTATAAACCATGTGGACAATGTGAGGGTCTGAGTGACGTCATGGTCTCTAATAAACTAGTTCTTTAAACCATGTGGACAATGTGGGTCTCTAATAAACTAGTTCTATAAACCATGTGGACAATGTGAGGGTCTGAGTGACGTCATGGTCTCTAATAAACTAGTTCTATAAACCATGTGGACAATGTGAGGACCTGAGTGACGTCATGGTCTCTAATAAACTAGTTCTATAAACCATGTGGACAATGTGGGGGTCTGAGTGACGTCATGGTCTCTAATAAACTAGTTCTATAAACCATGTGGACAATGTGAGGGTCTGAGTGACGTTATGGTCTCTAATAAACTAGTTCTATAAACCATGTGGACAATGTGGGGGTCTGAGTGACGTCATGGTCTCTAATAAACTAGTTCTATAAACCATGTGGACAATGTGAGGGTCTGAGTGACGTTATGGTCTCTAATAAACTAGTTCTATAAACCATGTGGACAATGTGAGGACCTGAGTGACGTCATGGTCTCTAATAAACTAGTTCTATAAACCATGTGGACAATGTGGGGGTCTGAGTGACGTCATGGTCTCTAATAAACTAGTTCTATAAACCATGTGGACAATGTGGGGGTCTGAGTGACGTCATGGTCTCTAATAAACTAGTTCTATAAACCATGTGGACAATGTGAGGGTCTGAGTGACGTCATGGTCTCTAATAAACTAGTTCTATAAACCATGTGGACAATGTGAGGGTCTGAGTGACGTCATGGTCTCTAATAAACTAGTTCTATAAACCATGTGGACAATGTGGGGGTCTGAGTGACGTCATGGTCTCTAATAAACTAGTTCTATAAACCATGTGGACAATGTGGGGGTCTGGGTGACGTCATGGTCTCTAATAAACTAGTTCTATAAACCATGTGGACAATGTGGGGGTCTGAGTGACGTCATGGTCTCTAATAAACTAGTTCTATAAACCATGTGGACAATGTGAGGGTCTGAGTGACGTCATGGTCTCTAATAAACTAGTTCTTTAAACCATGTGGACAATGTGGGGGTCTGAGTGACGTCATGGTCTCTAATAAACTAGTTCTTTAAACCATGTGGACAATGTGGGGGTCTGAGTGACGTCATGGTCTCTAATAAACTAGTTCTTTAAACCATGTGGACAATGTGGGGGTCTGAGTGACGTCATGGTCTCTAATAAACTAGTTCTTTAAACCATGTGGACAATGTGAGGGTCTGAGTGACGTCATGGTCTCTAATAAACTAGTTCTATAAACCATGTGGACAATGTGGGGGTCTGAGTGACGTCATGGTCTCTAATAAACTAGTTCTATAAACCATGTGGACAATGTGAGGGTCTGAGTGACGTCATGGTCTCTAAT